>NC_051176.1:335844591-335984764 GCF_013339695.2 Rhipicephalus sanguineus
ATATATAATATGCGCACCAACAAGGCCAGATATCTACCCTTGCGAAGAGAAAGTGGTCGTTTTGTTCAACTGTTCCCAGTCTCGAAGGGCCAGTCCACCCCTCACCATGTGTTTTATCATTTTATGTAGTACCTATATGATTCGCAAATAAGCATAAATCTACATTCAAACCGACTTCACAATAGCACAAAGTTGCTTATTTGGCACCTACTACCCCTGAGCACTGATCGATGGACGAAGTATCTGGGCTTGCGCAAAAATGTTAGAACCGTAGGCGTGCGCACGGGGGAGGCGCGGGGCGGAGGGGGGGGGGGGGGCGCCCCTCTAGTCACCTAAGAGAGGGGGGGCAAAATTCGCCCCATACATTGACTTAGTAGGGGGGGGGGCGATAAACCTTCGCCCCCCCCCCCCCGATAGGGAACCCTGCATACGCCTATGGTCTGAACGGCGCAAAGACGAGACGACAAACACACAACGGGGCGCTGCTGAACTGTGCTTTAATGGTAAACACTTGAACATATGCATATATTGTTATTTTTACGCGTTTACTCAATTCTAAGATGTAATGCGATCTAGAAACCGACTTCTTTTCCTAACAAGCATACGTACAAAGGCTCTGCTGACAGAACTTAGAATTTCTGAGCCTTCATGCGTTTGTTTTGCGAGCGATGACAATTTATGGTTTCGTGAAAAGCGGTTCAGCATATACACAACCACAACAGTAGACTCTAACTCTAGCATGTACTCGTCTTGATGTCGCTTTATCTTTTGATTGCGTGCGCACGACTTCAGGACATGAAGTTGTACGCATGGATAGTCGCTGCATGCAGGCGTATGGCTAGTATTGGCCACACAGTATATTCCGCGTCAAGTGCACGCTCATCGTGTTGCACCGGCAATGAGCACGTCACTGTATAATTGAGTTGAGCAGCCTGATCCTCCAACCGGCGACGTCTACTTTGTATTTTACAGCGCATATCGTATATATTACAGGCATAATCGTATCATATATAGTGAACCCTCCCAAAATATTGAAGCACCATCTGTGAGCCTTATCATTTATCATTTTAGGTTCTGGAACAATGTTGAGACTGTGCTGAAGGAATGGGCGAATGGCGGACCATTATTTGACATTGATCGTCATCACATTAGCGAACGCACTTTCACAAAGGCGGGCACCAACCGGGGTTGCCCGTCAGCTTTAATTTCCCCAGACTGTCCTTTTCATCGTCTGCTTTCCAAAACGTTTCAGCGGGTATGCGCGAAACCTGTGTTTGTTGAAAGATGTGTGTCTGTGTATTTTTTGCGCCAAGCACAAATCGTACAGTCTACTGCATGATGGGCTACATTGGGCTCTCCGTTGAACTTACCTGTGTCTACCAGTGCTTGTAAATCAGCTTCGTTGCAGTTGTCCAGAAAGCATAGCCCTATACGAATAAGAGGCGTTTCCTCATCCATGAATAATCCCACGTACTCGAGAAGCTGAAAGAAACAGAATTGTTTCGATTACTTGTGGCTGCTAGCGAAACATTTACTATAATTACATCATACGTACGTGTCGGAGATCGCTGACCAATAAGCTGGCGCCAGGCCAAATAGTGAAAAAGCTTTCCAATTATGTTGGTCAGGCGATGCTAGATTATACACTTGTTTGAAGTACATTCATCTTAAAACAACCTCGGGGGAAGCGCTCTTATGGCAGAGATACTTGAAATGTTTCTAAAGCGTAGTTTGGTTGAAACGGGGAATTCAGTTTGACGCTTAGATTCCTGTATTACTGTCTACAAAAGTGATGGCACGAAGGCAGAAAATAATTAAAGGAATAACGAACCGACACAAACTGGGCGAACAAAAGGTAAAGCAACTCGGCAGCATGCACAATCGGTATATAGCTGTTAGACCGAACGTCGTGGTTTACGCAGAACGCTGTGCTTAAAGACGCGGGTCGAAAAGTCGCGGTTTCCCGAAAAAAATTGTTTTTTTTTTTGGCTGTATTGGCATCCTTGGACTATAATATTTATTTCTGAAAATATCAAGCTCAAATTCGCACGAGGAAATTATCTAAAAAGGCTTCCAAGTGAGAAGCGGTGACGCGAGAAATGCGAAAATGGTGTAGTTTTGCGTCCTTCTGTGGCGAAAAATGACGCGGTGCCCGCCATTTGCAATCCTGCCCGCGTGCAGCGTAAGCTGTCTTCTCCACAATACACCAGGGGTTAGTCTCGTATCTTCACGCAGAATAAAGAAAAAAAACGAGGAAAAACAACGCGTACCGTCGAGCGTTTTGAATTTCGCGGCACGCAGCGCGAGGCCGCCATTGGACGGCGGCGCGCTCCACCCTCTCCTCCCTCCCATCTCCCCGGCAAAAGAACGAAGCCTCAAACTCCGCGACCGAGTTGTTCTGCGTTTCTTCTGTATTTTCGTGCCATGGCAAGCCCTAATAAGCGCAGTTCTGATGTTCGAAAGTTCAGGACTCACCTCAAGTATCGAGGGAAACGGCGTCGGACGCTTCCCAAAGCGACAGCGATGGACGATGCCCCCGACGCTAGGCGTCGGGGGCATCGTCCATCGCATCGTCCATCGGATAGGCCTAACGCCGACACCGAACCCCGCGACAGTGGTTGTGAAATTGACGCTGCTGTGGAATTTATCAGTGCATCCAAAAGAAAATTGGATTCTTTAGAGTGAGCCTAGACCGGTAGGTGCTCCTACTGTCAACACGATGCTTTGCGAAATCGACGCGCTCACGGCACTTGTGGCGGGTTCGGCATGCCCAACTGCCGCGAACGGAAGCTCGGCGTCCGAGAGGCGGCTGGAAAGCGCAAAGGACTTTCGTATTCCTCGAGCTGTGTTGTGAAATTCCGATTGCCCCGAGTCTACATTTCGTCCGCGCACACGTGGAGGCGGATTGCGGCCCAGTTTTATGTAATAGTGTTTTTTTCTGATAAATGCCAAACGTTTCAAACTTTGAAACTTGTTTTTCTCATTTTCATTTTTTTCGACAATTTCACGTTTTGCGGGCAGCCTTTTATACACTTATATTTATTGTATAGTAACGAAACTTGGCACACGTATTCTTCAAGACATCTAGAATGCTAATACCTACTTGAAATTGCACTATCTATCAGCATTACTTGCGAAATGTTCGGTTACTGTTTCAAAGGAGACTGAAAATAATAAGTTACAGAGTACAATTTTTTTTATTAGTTCCATTATCTCTGTGGAATATCTGGATAGATATTAGCACTCTACAGTCTACAAAGAGTCAAATAAGATTCAACACAATGATGTTACTGAAAGTTTAGTACATAAAAGAGTTCCCGCAAAAAGTGTAACATTTTGCCACTGTGTATGAACATAACTCAACAACTGTAGCAGCTACATGGAAAGTAATGACATATTTGAAATCTGCATCAAAAACTATACATATAACAGAATTTTCAAGTTTCTATTACAAAAAATAATAAAAAAAGTTGTTTCGAGGAGCTCTCCCCTTAGTGCTTAATGGACATTATAGACATTCGCGATAACAGGCCGTTATATCAACATCGTGGCGACAATTCCTGAAGAAGACTCCGTGACAACTACTTGATTCTGCATGTGTAGTCAGCGTGCAAGATACTGATAATACTGATTATGGTGAAATAGAAACATCCAAAGATCAAGTATATATATATATATATATATATATATATATATATAATATATATATTATACTATATATATATATATATATATATATATATATATATATATATATCAAAAACATATTGCATGCGTTCATACGGACAAGGGAGATCTCTCGGCTATAAGTTCGGAAAATATCTCAAGAAGCCGTAAGTGCCGATTATTAACTTCAATGTAGACATTCTTTCATATTAATGCCAGTTATTGTATATTTGCGCATTTTCGCGCGCAAAAGAAAGGAAAAAAATCGTGTTAAGTATGAATGCATGGTCACAGTCAGTTCCATGTATATAAATTTCTGCTTCTGCTACATACATATTCAGGTGATACGTAATGCGTCGGAGAATTATGTACAAGATATTTGTTGAATTCTGTTTAACACAACTTCAGATGAGTTGGTAAAACGATTACTTCTCACAACGAAGACTGACTCCATGCACTTATACACAGACAGTAGAATGTCAGTGTCACTTGAACATTTCGAGCTTATACCTGAGTATTGATCTCAGCTGTGCTGAAAGCTGTATTGTAAATCGAATCCGACCCGCCACGGGTGGCGTTAGTCCGTTATGGTGTTGGGCCGCTGAGCACGAGGGCGCGGGTTCGATTCCCAGTCGCAGCGGCCGCATTTCCGTGGGGGCGAAATGCGAAAACGCCCGGGTACTTAGATATATGTGATTAAAGAACCCCATGTGGCCCATGTTATTCTAGATTTCCCCACTGCAGCGCTCATAGTAATCAAATTGTGGTGTTGGCACGTAAAAACCAAGATTTTGTGGGGAAAAAAATTAAGTAAATTTACATCAGTGGTTCATCATCTCACCTGTGCTGTGATATAGCAATCTGTGCATATCTCATTTCTTTAGTTTTCATCTGAGAGCCATCGAGCCATTCTCACAGTGCTCAGTCGTAGCACCAGAGTAGGGTATAGAAATACTCTTGATTCATATACCTCTTTAATTCCACGTTTAAGAGAATTGTAGAAGTCATGTGGCTTGATCGTCCTGCACACGCACAGCACAAGCCAGACAGCACTGTATTCCAGGTATAAACTCGAGGGAAAGTATCGAAGCTATGTACCTTCATACAGATTATTCTTTAGAGATGGTATAGATGATGTATACATAGCTTGCATTGACGTCACCGTGGCCGCCATCTTTGTGAACCAACTGGTTGAGACGCAGGGTGAACTCTTGCTCGAACGCGCGGAACAAGAAATGGTGACATCAGATTAGTTCTGGTGCCCCCTCCAATCTTCTGTGTTCCCCCTTGGCGTAGCTGGCGAGCAGAAGAAAGCGGGGAGAGCACAAAAGAACGCGCGGGGAGGGAACGACTGTCGTGCTCCCGAATTGGGCTGCAGAAATTAGGTGCCTTTTTCCCTTTCCTTACGAAACACTACCACCACCACCCACCACCACCCATCCGCTGAAATGACGCTCTAATGAGATAAAAAAAAGTCACGGTGGCCGCCATGTTTGTGAACCAGCGCAGAGAACCTGTCTGTGACGTCACGTGCAAGCTAGGTATAGGAATACATTACCTTAGGATGCAGCACAGATGACATTGATTCCATCTCCTTGGGACCAATAGCACCCGTCTTCGGCTGGAACTGCACATGGCAGTACTGTCCACGTGAGCTCACATTCCCAAGATGTCGCGCACCTCCGTCTCGATGCACTCGTCGAAAGCCCCGAGGTCGACGCGAGAAGCTTGCAGTACGCCCGTCGGGTATTTTCCCCGTCGCGTCGAACACTGCATTCCCACGCACAAGTTGTATATATGGTTTTACCAAATGGGGCCACGCTGTGGCTCTGTGAGACAACTTGCACGCACGGAACCACCACCACCACCACCACCAACAACAACAACAACACTGCTATGATTTTCCATACTCATGATGTATCTATCCCATAATGGCGTTTCGTTGTCGCAAGTGGCTATTCCAGTTTATAAAAGCCTCCCCTATGCGGAACTTCTGTCAATGTAAGCACTGGTTGCTGCATAGTTTGAGGAACGGCTGATGGAAAATCGTTCACTATTTATATCTGTGTCACAATCACCCGCAAGTGTTGCCTTTGCAAACCTGGCCTAACAGCTCACAACGTTAAACTCCTCGCAAAGCACTTGCCAAATGTGTTTTATCGTATAGATTCAAGCGCTATATAGTAAGCTCTCGCGTAAAATGTGTACATGTATGAAATTCCTGGAGGTCATTCCGGTGGTAGCGCGTTGCGTGCGTCGTAGTGCACTCGTTTAGTTATGTTCTGTCGACATTTTTATGTGCGAATCACTTTAGGGTCGAGGCTTGTCCGTTCTTGTTCGTTGTCGGTGCTCACGGCGCAGCAGCATGTAAACTCGAAACATCAGGTTTAACAATAGACTAATATCAATCATAATTGGGACGAAACAATATAAAACACCTAAAAGCACAAACCCTTTATACTAGTCGGCGACTTGAACGTACACATTATGGACCTTAGGACTTAGCTTTGTCGTCGACTCTCACTGTCGGCTGTCGCGGTATGCAGAAAACCGTTGCTATAGTCGAAACATACATGTGTGTATGTGAATAAAAAAAGTTTACAGTAGACGAACATCAATCATAATTGTGACAGAACAGTATAGAACACCTAAAAGCACAAACCCTTTATACTAGTCGGCGACTTCAACGTAGGCATTACGGACCTTAGGACCTAGCTTTGTCGTCGACTCTTTATGTCACTCTGTCACTCAATTTACATTACATGGGGCAACGCTCGGGTAACGTACGGTTACTCACCTATACGATACCCAGAGCTTCGCCCACTCGTCATGATTCACTTCGTGGAGATGCGTGGATTTTTTTCCACCTAACAGAGCAATCGTATATTAAAAGGGAGAAAGAGACAGCCCACTTGCGGCCTTTACAGTTTTCGCCATTCTAGGACGTCAAGATCGACAGAACGACAGAAGGTTCACCTAGTGGGTATAGGGAGTCGTCACGAAGGAAGGTATAAGGCGTGCAGATACGGACAAGGTTTGCCCCGCTTGGCCGTTATTTTACACCGCGGCATGCGCGATGGTTGACCTTGTCGTCGAACTGCAGTAACAGTAATGCTCGGCATCGTTTACAGCACCACCAATTAATCCAATCAACCTTAAATTACTCAAAGGCAGCTCCCAAGCGAACTCGCACAATTCTAGCCTTAATACTGTTTCTGTGCGTTTCCTTTCTGTGTCAAAGTTACGTCACTGACAGGAACCAAGATTTCGGCCCTGCAGAATGCGACGCCACCCAGCGCTGTCTGGTGCACTTAGTACTGGCGCTGACGTAGTACATACATGGGTTGGTATAGCACGAATAGAGCGCATTGTGCAAGATCAGACTGAGGTTCCTACGAAACTGCGCCTCCTCAGCCTTAACAATATTCCGGGAAAATTTTTTTGTGTTGACTAGAAATTAAGCACTAATTTCAGACATATAGGCGTATCTGAAATATACTGCCCGTTGGCTTTTGACTCAGTCGTGCGTGGTGGTACGGTGCCTGGAGGGAGCCTGACATACAAATGTTTCTCTTGTTCCGAACACCTTTGTGGTTTCTCTAGGCTTTCTCGAGAATTATTGCTGGTGTATTCTTGGACGTCAGGTTAATCGATGTAGAACACTCGCTTTTCTGAAGATAGACAATCCTATGGCACAAAACCTGTCAAAGGCATAGAGTGTGGCGTCGTGTTCACGCAGCTGCTGAATAAAGAAAATATGTCATTTTAGTGACAAGCCAAGTGAAAGACTCATTTGTAAATCGCAAAGGACTTTCAATCATTGTTGCAAGCCTTAATATATGCCGTGGGTTCACATGTTTCCAATATAGCGTAATCAGTTGCGCACAGAAGCATTACTCAGACTGCACTGTTGGGTACTGAGTTTTCCGCGAACGGAGGAACCGAATAGCGACAACGTGCAAGTTTGCAGCGTAAGAATGTATCTAAAATGGGTACAATTTAACGTACAATTCCATTTTCTTCAGATTTAAGTCGAAGCTATACGAATTTTTGTTCAACCAGTGATCATGTCGGGCAAATCTTACCAAAGTGGATCGCAAGAGTGACGACCACAAAGGTGGTATAGGATAAATGTGTTAGAGTATCCATATTTAGGCAAGCCTATACGCCAGAATTCACATGTAACGCCGTTAACCAAAGCATACGCCCATGACGGTGTATATAGAGTAGTTAGAAATAGTTATTTCAATCGTTAGAAGCTGCAGGAACATTTATACGACACTTGTGTATACCTGTATCATAACCGACGCCGAAGCACGGAATCACGTTCAATTTCGTACTATAAGATGCGTGCACGCGGAACACGCGGCGGTGCCCTTCGCACGCCTCACAGCTTTCGCTGAACTTGATTTGAAAGTGCGTGTCGTGTTCCCGTGCTTACCGTGTACTACACGATTGCTCCGATTCTGGTAGCCTTATCATCTCCGGTATACAGCGAACAATCCTAATCTTGTACAGTTTGGCAAGCATGAGATAACCTGACAGAAAGGTTCTTTCCACATCGTGTGGCTTCAGCCTGCATACCGGCGCACAATGCGACGTGCGACAGCGCCGGGACCGGATGACCGTATACCTGGTGTAGTAAGCATAATGAAAATGTCATTCTGATGTAAAGCGGCTGCTTTTGCAATTTTCAATTATATTACGGAGTGTCTATTTCAGTGCGTAGCGGTGACTGCAGCTGCGCTATTAAAGAATGACTGTTCACTGCCACCGCACGATGAGGTTGAGAAAAAAAAAACATGGCTGATCCCTCTGTCATAGGAATCGGTATAGCACGAAAGTAAAACGTGTCTTCACAGACGTAGTTGAGCGTTTGTTGTGCAGTGTTTCGCTCCGAGGGCGAAGGAATGAATGTTATAGCAACAAATTGTAATGTCACGCGAAGAACGGCAAGCAGCTCGAAACTTGCCACGCGCTGCTCAAGCAGAAAGGACGCACGGAACGAACATGCACAGGATGCGCGCAAACTAACAACTGTCACAGCTCGACAGTTAAAGAGCGCTGGTCAAATACAAAGGAGGAAGCACGAAACGAACGCGCAAGTATACACAGGATGAGCGCGAACTGTCACAGTTGTAACTTATTTATTTGTGAGCAGCGCGCTCCTTTCGCAAAAGCGGCCGCTGCAGTGAGCGAAGTGACCTTCGCGCTCTCTGTAACTTCAACGCAAACTTGTGGTGAGAGCGCAAGACGTACAAGGTAAGTGCGCACGCAGGGAGCGACCACGCCTTGTAGAGGTGCACGCTCATCTCAACGCGTGGGGCGACGACCCGACCTTTGAAGCGCGCCGTTCGAGCCCTTCGCGCCATCTGGCTAGTGATAACGAAAACACGCTGATGTACCGCGATCTCTGAGTACCGCCACCGGCAAATGGTGTATATAAATAGCACGCCGTTAGTATGACGAAGAACGTGCTGTCTGTGGCGGAGTCGTTTCGCGCTGGGGGTCGAGGGGTCGTAAGTTCGACTCCCGGTGACGGAACTTTTTCTTCTAGTTTTTTCTTTGCCATATGTTAGTCCTTATATTTTATAACGTCATATCCGTGACGGAAATGCGTCAGTGGAGCCGTGGTGGACCCCGGCATAAAACACTTTCGTGCTAAAAAAAAAAAGCTCGTTTACTTCCAACCTCTGAATGCCGCAACAGGAGGTTTCCGCTCGCCTGTGCTCGCTGACGTATAGGCAGCGTAATTGACCGAGGATATACCTTAGCTTCCTTGGTGATCAGTGAAAAGAATGTGCCACCTTAAGTAGTAGGATTACCTACCGCGTTAAATTCATCTCAACAGAGAGCCCATGCGATCACCGTCCACACAGGCTTTATATTGCCTCGGCCTTTAAGTGATATTAGTGCACTTAGGGAGAGAGATCACTCTGGATGCAATGCTGAGGGGGCGCAGGTGGGCAGACATAGGTGGGGGGGGGGGGGGGGGGGGAGGGGAGAGGACTTATTCGCCAAGGTGAAAAGTCCCTACGCTACTGATCTTAACGGGCGATTTGTCATAAACGGGTAGATGGCTTTATGAGAAGTTCATGAGTGACACATGGCAGTAACAACATACTGCAGTGAAACGCACATCTCAATTTATAGTTTTTTTTTAGACAATACAGATTTTTTATAAAAATCCTATGACAGTAAGGCTCTTCTCGTTTTCGCACACGCACTCCAATTCGAGGCGGAAAAACTTTGCCGCAGTTAAAATGACGCTGTTACCACTAGTTAACAAAGCTCGTAATTAACTTTTAATTATTGACTTGAGGGCAGGTGTTATATTAGACAGTTGTAGTGCGTACCAATTTATGGCATACCTATTTTTAGAAATCACAAAAGTTGCACGTAGTTCGAGATATTCTTCATCGAATGTCAAGGGCGAAATCGAAACTGATCGCGCAAAGCGCGCACGAAGCGCGACCGTTCTGCTACGAGTCACAAGGGGAGCGACGAAAATTTGAAATGAAGGTGCGCCGCGGCCGTATGTTTTCGTGGAAAAGCTGCCAGACATCTCATTTGCGCCCGCGCATCGCCTTATTTTTGCGCGTAGTGTTTTGGTCCTTATTCGTTTCTTTTCAAACTGTGCGCAAGAAAACCACGATATCAACCTTTTTCTTTCTGGTAAGTTTAAAGCTCAGCGGCTGCCACTTCGGCGCTTCTTCTGGCAGACACTCGAATAGCTATTCGCGCCGCTTTGCAGTTTACGAAAGAAACACATAATGAACTACCCATCGCACACAAACATTAAGCTGTCTACTTGTGTATTTCAGAATGCTTGCCGATTTTTCTGGCGGGATTCTGCTTCTGCGCGCCTTCATTGGAAATTCGTCACTTCCCTGTCATGTGTCGTCCCGGTGTTCCGCCGCACTTTGTGCGCGCCTGTCGCGATAAGTCTCGATTTCGCCCTTGAAATTCGATTATGAGTATCTCGAACTACGTGCAACTTTCGTGATTTCTGAAAAATGGGTGTGCCATAAGTTGGCACGCACTACAACTTTCTATATAAACCGCCTGCCCTCAAGTCAATAATTAAAAGTTAATTACAAGATTTTGTTATTAGTGGCAACAGTGTTATTTTAACTGCGGCAAAGTTTTTCCCGCCTCGAATTGGAGTGCGTGTGCGAAAACGGCAAGAGGCTTACTGTCATAGGAGTTTTATAAAAAATCTGTATTGTTAAAAAAAGGAACCCTGTATAAGCATATATCGTGCCTGTGAAGCAGAAGACTGTGTCGTTTACATCTATCCATACTTAACCAAAACGATCAAAGCACAAGACGATGAAAGAAGCGTGCACTGCAGAAGAGCACGCCGGCCACGATGATATATCTATCTGGCCAGCTGTGTTTGCACTGACGTAGCACCGTCGCTGCAATTCAATTAGGGACCACAGATGACAACCTTAATTCACCTATTAGTCGCCGAGAGGGCCATGCCTACCCCAGCGACAGAGCCTGCCATTGTAGCGGATAGTTGCTATACCGAAGGCTGGTTATTAATTATGGTACAGTGATCGTTCCGCATTCCGCGTGGCAGTCGTCACACCGATGTTTGCTTGGCGCTGGTTTGCAAGGAAATGCTTACAAGGAAGCGTCATTCGTGCCGAAGATCTGGCACCGGTCGTCGCTTGTCACGCGTATTTTACCAGAGCGACCACTTCCGCTGGAAAGGAGTGAAGTTTGTTTTACCACCACAGCAGCCATTATCCGCACTTCAAACGGAAGATATGCTGATCTTGGCGACGCCGGGAGTGGAGTACGATACGTTTCCAACAAAGCGGGTGTACTACCACGGCCGTGGTACTACGAAGAAGATTGCGCAACCCACCGAGGCGCTGCGGCAGCCTATGCGGCAACGAAAGTATAGGCCTACATCATGACGATCGCGCCGTTTTTGTTATCCTTCGATACAGACACCTGGCTCTCCAGCAGTAAAAAAGGCCTTCACGGACAGCCTCCGTGTGATCAAACGCACCGGCTGGCATTATCTCACAGTCCAGTTGGATCCAACAATTATGTAGTTATCGACACAGGATCGTATCATGTGTTCAACTGTCACTTAGCTGGTTCATTTGTCTTTCTACATCTTCTTTAGCTTGGCCTCTAACGCAAACAGAGCTGAGAAGCAGCTTATGTGTCGTGATCGAGTGTCCATTTAGACGCTGGCAATTCACCAGGCTGACAACTTTCGCGCACAATGCTCCTTCTTTCATTTTCCTGCCGTTTTCGTGGGGGGGGGGGGGGGGGGCTGTGCGGGACCACCGGGCTCGCCAGAACAAAAGCCTCCGAGATCGGAGACCCCACCACAACGTCTCGTGACTTTCTAGGCAGGAGAAGGGCGCATGCGCCGTCGCACCGTGAGAAAGGTGGATTCCGATAATTGTGGCATTGAACGCTAAGTCCGACGATAATCTTCTCTGCATTATCTCTACGCTGCGGGCAGATCATGTTCGTACCCAATAAACTTCGTGCGAAAATTCACGTAGATAACTTGCCTGGAAGGATGACTAGTAAATATTGAGTTAGGAGTGATCGATCCTATATATAGACGATTGAATGTCTGAAGGTTAAGTCCATAAACACGGGAAAAACGCAAAGTGCCGTCGATACACGCACAGAACAACTTTCCGGCTATCTGTACAATATTCACCGTATACTTACAGCCAACATACCCAGCCATCTGGCAAATTTTTTATTTTTAAGTTTTGGATGTCTCGTATGTAAACGTTTGAATAGCAAAACGCAACGTTGCTGCCAGTATTGCACATTTAGCTTTGACATAGTGTCCAAGCAGCAACTGTGTTCCATATGCAGTGACCGTCATCGCTCGTACGCTGACTCACCTTCAGGAGTGACGCGTGATTTTACCTACTTCTTCTTTTCACTGCAACAACACCGAGTCGCACCACCTCAGTTTCATAGACACTCCTAATACGTCGCGGACACAAGGCCACAAAGAAATTTCCAGCACTTTTTAGCATTTAGAGCATCACATTAAAGCAACATTTAAAGCTTGAGAGACAATACTGCTGTAGGAACGTAAGTCCTGAAGGCGTCAGTGCAATTATTAGTACCATGGTTACCGTGTATGTGTCCTCTTCTCGTCCCGTGTTTAGTGCTGCTTTTATTCTTCGTTTACCATGGTTACAAAAGCGTCATGATTACAGAAAGGTTACAAAGCCACGGGTACAAATTCTGCCTCGACACAATTCATGCTGCAAAGACTATGCACTAGAGTACATGTTCTTTGCAGCACGAAGTGTGTCGAGTCATGTCACGTTTCCTTCTACACGCTCAGAATAGTAAAAGAACAACACAAAACATTGCCTGCCATGCAGAAATATAATTGTTACGTAATAGTTAATTCATTCACAGAATAAGAAAACGCCAGCAGAAATGAAAGACGCCCTTAAGTATTCTCAAACAAGAGAGAGGTAAAAGGACAGTGGTTGGGCCTTTTTCGTGCCTCAACAGCACGGTGAAATCAATTGTCTCTCACCGGCCTGCATGGGCCCTCGCCGTAATGTTTCTTGATTAAGCGCGTGTGTTATACGCGCATGGTCGTAAACAAAAGTTTTAGTGCCGCAGTCCTGGCAACATCAGATTAAATGTCGTTACTCCTCAGAATGAGAGCTGCAAGAATGCGTGGTCCACCGATGTATGCATGCATTAAGGGCAAGAAGGCGCATAAGAAGCAGAAGATTCGCCCCTTAACAATGTACGCGTGAGTTGCGAGAATATCCAGATTTTGCGTCAGACTAGATCTGTCTGGTCTTTTTTTTTTTTTTTTGGTACGTGGTACACTGCCAGTCTCAACGACAGTGTACCGCGCGTACTCCCGTCATCGTTTCATGATTGACGCTCTAACTGTGGCACATGCAGAGAAAAGAAAGGTGCGTTTACTTACGTCTTAGCGCCCACGGCTCCAACTTCTTGAAGGCCACCATCGTCCTGAGAAGGGCCAGTCTGCACTGTGGACGCAGCTTGGCTCCGAGCACCTTGCGCATCACAGACGGGGGCACGCTGTCGAAGGCGCTGGCCATCATGTCTCTTAGCCCTTGCAGCATGTCAGCAGTGTCATTCTCTGCGGCCGCGGCTGTCACCGGTGGTGACGGTGGCGCGGGCACCTCCTCGTCGGTGCTGACCGTCACATTCCCGGCTAGCGCGCATCGAGCAGAGATCTCGAGCAGCAAGCAGATCAACAAGACGGCGAGTCTCAGGGGTGAGCTGTTGCGCTTACTTTTCGTCGTCGACAATAGCGAGAACATTGTACGTGATTGTCCAGTAGTAATATGTCGAACTCTAATCGTTTTCCTCTTCTTTTTCTACAACCGAATCTGGTTCAAAACGAAGAGTCACGTTGATGAAAACGACAGAGTGGTGAACACCGTGCGAAGCTGAATTATTTCTGTTCACAGTGGTATAGATGGCAGTACCCTTGCTTTAGCCTAAAGGTCTACAGCGACACAGCAATGTCCGTCGATGAAACGTAACTGGACACTCAAGCCTGACAATGGGGCATGGGCGTGCGAATAAGGTTCGTGAATGGCAACAAAAAAGAAAAGTGAATGAATTTGACTTCGAGTCTTCCAACGTCTTGCTAACTGTTGCGGTTGACGAGACAAGATGACCAAGTTATAATCGTACGAAACGATTCAATAGGATCAGACTGGCTGATGTAACGCGGTTACTAAAGAGAAAGTCTCATACACTGAACCAAATACACGGCTAACGAAATTTCGCTTGCCCGTGGAGGCCCATACGCACAGAAACGACAAACGATGCAAAAAATGTCTTACAGACTACACCAGGAGCAAATAAACAGGCGACAAGGTGATTCAGACGACGAACGGAGCGAACGGTGCAAGTCGGATCATCAGTGCTAGTGAAGTGAGGTACACGACCCAATGCACACAGATTTGTGTGCGAACAATTGAATACTGAATGCGTGGCCTGAGAGCAAAGAGATGGCGCGTACTATATATTTTTTTCCTTTTTTACCGGGCGTTTTGCGGGACTTTCAGGCTGGAGTGTGCAGCATTAGCGACGATGTCTCAAAATGACATTGAGGGGGAAATTGCGGCAAACTCAGCGATGTCGCTAAATTACCTCGGCGCATTACATTTCGCGCTTTTCCTCTTTCCACTGCGCTATAGGCTGTGCAGTAGGCTACCGCTTCTGTTGGAGTGCTCAATGTGGAAACACGTGACCCAGAGAGAGAGAGGGAAGAGAGGGGAAAGAGATGTAGTTCACAAATGATTAACATTGCCGCAACCCTCCGCGTGGTCCCTTCGTTCACAATAATAACTAATTGCGTCAATGTGACCAGTCGGTTTTGAGAACAGGACGAATATGTTTTTTTCTTCGTTTTTGTTTTTAGTAGCAGCGAGAAAGATAAAATTCAATGTATCCCTGGGGCCAAGGTCATGCTGCTTCCCAGTCTGTCAGTGAGTGAGACAGGTGAAGCGCTCGCTAATTAAAATGTTCTACATCGCTAAAAGAAAATTAATCCACTGACTGCCGCTCAATGTAAGTCTGCGGACGCTGAGTCAGACAGCTACAGAGCTGCCGTTGCTGAACTGTTTCGGGGCAGTATAGGTGCACAGATAAGGCATTTTAAACGAACTATAAGGATAGAACATATCAGGCTACACTTCATATGACGTAGACGGTCCTTTTGGCGGAACTTTCACGGCTTGTTTGGCGTAAAAAATCGCGATGGGAAAAAGAACTCCTGTCTTATCGAGCGAAACTGGCAATCTTTGCTCGTTTAGTATGCGGTGTCACCTGTGCTTACAAAGCGGTAAGACGATATGAAAAAAAAAAAATGGGAGGCCTCCGACAACGTCAGTGGATGTTGTCGATAATATCATTCTCGATGTCGCGGCGAAATGAAGGTCCACAACCAACAGAAACAACCAACAACTAGCATCATCGGCCGCGAAGAGCGAGAGAGAGAAACAAAATGCAAATGAAGGCAGAGAACATAAAAAAATCGAGGACACAAACCACCAAGAAAAGGCGAAAGGAAAGAGCGTCAACTCGCAATTAACTTTATATAACTAACTTTGTTAGTTAGTTATATAGCTAACTACCTAACTAACTTTGTTATAGCAACTAACTTTGTTATGAGGAACTCGGCTGACGTTACCCACTTTCTGCTTGATTTTCAAGGGGGCGGGTATGCGTTTTCGGTAGATCTTGTGGACCTATTTTATTCAGTGCTGCATGTGGAATTGTTCAAAGCAGTGAAAGATAGCATTGAAGATAATTGCGTTTTGGCATTTAAGAGGCGTGCGGGTATCTCTGTTGATAATTTGATGACCCTTTTAGAATTTTATTTGTGTTCGACGTTTGTGACGCACGAAGGGCACGTTTATCTTCAACGCAACGGGATATGCAATGGCTCGTGTGTAGCGCTTTGTGTAGCGCCCGTACTGTGCAGTTTGTTTTTAGCATCTTTTGACAGAGTGTTGGCTCAGGCTCTTGACAATGCAAATGTGCGCAGGGTGAGCAGGTATGTGGACGACTTCTTGGTAGTTTTAAATGCTAAACCAGGTTTAACACCCACCAACTTAGTGGGCGAAATCTTAAAGAAATTTCGACAACATGCGAAGGGGCTGTCCTTCACGCATGAGCTACCTACTAACGAGAAAATTCGGTTTTTAGCTTTGAGCCTCACTCTGCCGGAAGAGCACATCTGTTGGGCCTACTGGCCTCGTTCGTGCAAAGAGCTGATGCCCTATGATGCTGCCCAATCTAAAGTAGTTAAGAGAGGTATTGCTTTTATGTACTTGGAAGGTACGTTGTCTTGCCCTCACAGAATGCAGGAGAGCTTTGACAACCAGGTCAGCCGGCTATATTCAGCTGGGTATCCTCGCTCGGTCGTTGCAGCAGCGGCTGGATCCCTGCTTCAAAAGATTAAAGGCAAAAAATAAATAGTGTCAGCGGTTCGAAAAAAACCATTAGTTGTCCCGTACGCCCATAAGGTTGCACACAATTAACCTTAAAAATGTGGCCAATAGGTAGAAAGTACCTGTGGTGTTTTCTGCGAGGAAACTGTCGGGCCTGTGCCCACAGATTTCAAGAGGACCCGTGCCCTGTGGTAAGAGGCATGCGAGGCCCTGTGCGATGGAGTGGTCTACGAAATTCCGCTCTCATGTGGAAGGGTTTTTACATCGGCCAGACCGGCCGATGCGTAAACGATCGAGCGAGGGAGCATGATCTTTCGATCAAGAATAATCTTTTGGCACAGTTGCCTATTCACTGCAGCGCGTGTGGATGTGAGGCAGTATTTGCCAATATCACCCATTCTGGTAGAAGCAGGGGGTGATAGAGCGAGAGACTGCTATAGAAGCATACCTCATCCGAAAGAAAAAAAAGATAATCTGTATTAGCGATACGTCGGTGGCACTGCGTTCAGCTCAATTTGAGATTTTTTGACAGTTTTTGACTAGCACGTGCATTGAGAGTGGCCGATTGTTGGATGTGACGCATGGTGTGTTATTGCGCATGTGTGGCATGGTGTAATATTGCGGTGGATTTGCCAGAATAAAAGTTAGTTGCGAGTAGACGCTCTTTCACTTTCGCCTTTTTCTTCTTGGGGGTTTCGCGTCGTCGAATTTTCTTGTAAATGCATCACTATCCATCACCAGTTTTACTGAAGGCAGGGAGGTCAACCAGTTGCACCTGGTTTCTACCCTGCACTGGGGGAAGGGGCTAAGAAAACTATAAGTATATAGTGATTCCAAAACAGCGAGGACTTCTAAAGCGACAAAAGGAGGCCGTAGAAATCATCAGTAAGAAGATGCAGTATATTGCCGTAAAATATTGCGCCGTCTCTCCGCCCAGTTCGAAAGTTTGGCAGTTATAACCAAGCGACATCCCCCGCTTATTTCAACGCATCTTTTACGCGATAGCGTTAAAAAGCCCGTTTAGAAAAAAAAAATTGCCCGCCATCCCGCCCTGCGAACGTGAATGTCCAGCGAAACTACTGTATCAAAAACACCCCACATGCTGATAGGGGGTGTACGTTTTATTATTACCTAGTGTAATGGTAGTGATAATCGCTTTGGGGGTCGCTGCGGTGGACCGTGATTGGTTCCACGACCATTTTCAGCAAGGTGAATTTGTTCCTTTCGTCGAGCATTGTATTCACGCTGTATTCACGCATTGTATTCAATCGCTTTTTCCCTCACAACCAACGGCGCCGGCGCCGTTGGTTGTGAGGGAAAAAGCGATTTAGATGTAAAATAAATAAGGAATAAAAACCTTCGGCTCGAGTGGGATTCGAAACCAAGCATCCTGCTTGGCGGACGGGTATTACACCACAGATCCACGCCATTTTTTTTTATGGTATTTATTCAAAATAGACATGGCACTTGGAAGAAATTTAATATAGACAGAGAACTGATATGTCTCTTCTGCTCGTATCGCGACACAATACGAGAACATAGCATTAAAGAATTCTCAGTCATCTCTGGAGCGAATACATGAGGTAACGGCCTTTTCCAGTTATACATTATAGAACGGCAATAAGAATAAACACCTCACCAATGCAAAATACCATTCTGGCTGAATATCTATTTGCTTGTATACATCTCCCAGGTGAGTGACCATTCTAATGAAGTGGGCTGTTGAAAAATTATTGGCTTCTGCGTCATTGATCGAAACTACTACGAAAAAACCCGGCAGATCCCACGCACTGTGTGAATCGACGTTAATGCGAAAGAGCTGCATACATCGCCCTATTTCTTTTGAGGAAAACGAAGTCATCATGCCATGGCATCTAGTTCACTATATATCTCATGTTTGCCGTGCATGCATGCATGTACAATCTTCTATATAATGAAATGTATATTCTGGTATATACAATACATGACCTGATATTTATGTTCGTCATGCACTCACGTCATGCGCATACCACTTTTTGTGTATATCCAGATAACAAAACGGCTGGAAGCGCACCAAGACAGTGTCATGTAAATCATGCCGTCCATGACATGCATTTTATTATTTGAGTGTTAGGACCTGTCATTTATGTTCGTCATATAGTCACGTCACGCAATACGATAGCGAAACGGCCGCAAGCGCACCATGAACAGGGCTTGTACATACGTCATGGCGTGACATGCATGTCATGATTTTCACGTTACCAGCTGTCATTTATGTTCGCCATACAGAAATGTCTCGTCGTACCAATTTTGGTATATATCCATTTAATTAAACGGCCGCGAGCGCCCGAGACCATGTCATGTAAATCATGCTGTACATGACATACTTGTGATTATTTGCACGATATGACCTGTCACTTATGCCACTTAAGTATGTCATACACTCTTGTCACACCATACCAATTTTGGTATATATCAAGTTAACGAAACGGCCGCAAGAGCACCAACACCATGGTATGTAAATCATGCCGTTCAAAACGTGCATGTCATGATTTTCATGTTATGACCTGTCATTTATGTTGGTTATACAGTAATGTCATGCCATCCCAACTTTGGTATACATCCCATTAACGAATCGGCCAGGAGAGCACCAAGTCGTTGGCGGATAGATAGATAGATAGATAGATAGATAGATAGATAGATAGATAGATAGATAGATAGATAGATAGATAGATAGATAGATAGATAGATAGATAGATAGACAGATAGATAGATAGATAGATAGATAGATAGATAGATAGATAGATAGATAGATAGATAGATAGATAGATAGATAGATAGATAGATAGATAGATAGATAGATAGATAGATAGATAGATAGATAGATAGATAGATAGATAGATAGATAGATAGATAGATAGATAGAAGTTCAAAGAAATGCTTCGCATTTAAAAAACCTATACAAGCGTCATACAAGGCCAGCGAGACACACTACAACGGGGAGCATCAATGCTTTCAACGTTCGAATCACACGCTACGAACTGTGCCTCTCGGATTCGTGAAGCTGGGCACGTCGCAACATACCGAGCTGCCAAAGCCGGATTATAATGCTCAGCCTAAATGTGGCAGTGGATGTCAACATGGTTGCATCCACGTCGAAGGCTGTCATGCTGGCCCCAATAGCAATACACATTGTGCAAATTTCTTAACACCGAACAGGAGTGGGGGAATTACTTCTATATAGAGACACATTTCACTTTCGAGTTATGAACAATTCCTATGAAAAAAAAAGGGATAAAGTATGATTTTTTTAAATTTCCGGAGTCCACATTTGCTACAACTGCACATTTCAGCACCTACTTCGTGGTTTAATCAATGTGTTTTCACATTATAACGAAACAGCAGCACTTTACGCGTTGTTTTCGTAAGGAGTGAATCACGTCTAGGGAAACGTTGCCTTATAGTAGTCAGACGCGTCTTCACGCTGCCCTGGCTCTCGGCGAAAGATACCAATTCTAAGCCACAGCTTCCCGACATTTCCGTGCATAGACGAGTTTTTTTCTCGAGATTTTCATAAACTATATGCAGCTCACCTGACCGGACCCCGACAGGCAGTCTTTATGTATTTTTCTTAATATGAAAGTGCCGTCGTAGCTATCATATTTACTGATATTACGTCCAGCTTACACAGTATTTTCCTAAATATGCCTCCGACCTGGGCAAGAGTCGCATGCTTTGGAGGGTGGAGACTCGCACGTGATGGTAGTTCATGTCAAGAATAAGAACAGTGCGAGAGAGGGGGATAGAAAGGCACCACACACGGTGCCGACTCCCGGCAACTTTATTGACAAAGCGGAGACCATGTAAATGGAGTGGAATGCGCATGAACAAGAAACAGTTGTAGCAAGGCCGTCTTAAAGATAACTATGACAAATCACTTGCAATGTTTTTACAGTGCACAACGAAGGTGTGCTAGGCCTAACACCAATTTAAATGTATAATCTCCCTTTGTGTAAGCTAAACTGACGGGGAACTTACAAGCTATTAAAATTTCTAACGGTATCCGCTTGAATAATTTCGCGCGTTAGCTGCGAGCTGTGCTCAGAGATAAAGAGCTCGCAACGCTCAAATACGGGCATGCAACCGCATTATTTTTTCACAAGTGTATCTCAGCAAGTTGGTCCGAGTTTAGTTTTCTTTTTATGCTTGCAAAAGCGCTCACAGTTGATTTTGACTCTACACGCCATAGCGCTGGCGCATCATACGTAAGTGCAGACTACCATCTGGAATGGCGGTTGATACCAGCTGAAGTAAACGAAGCCTTAGCCTTTGTGAATTAAACATGGCTTAAAAAAAGAAAGCGCGCGACTCTATAGAATGTGGGCAGATTCGGACGGCCACAACCTGAAAGATAAAATAAGAAATTATGTCAGAAGCCGTATAATGCCGGGCACAAAACGGCAAGTGCAAACGCCACTAAAAGCAACCAAAATATCGATTTAAAAAAAAAAGACACAGTGCCACAGCAGGATAAATAACATTCCCCTGTCGCTACTTATACGACAGAGCAGCGAATTTTCTATTGTTATCGGTGACATTCCATTAAGCAGGACAGGCCGTCACGATGAAGCACTCAAAGACAAACGCGGGCACGCAGAGACCGAGTTCACTTTTGACATTCAATTTTCACGTTTGTTCATGATCCATAGCGGAAAACAGAGGCATGCCTGAAGCTGATTTTTAGCGATGGCTTCCAGTAGGGCACTATAAAAACTCGACTCCTTTAGTGCCGCTCGCTAAATTTTATTAGTCTTGTTATATAATCTATTTTATGTTCCCTCAAGGCCTTAACAGATTCCATAAATAGGAGTGAATGAACGAATGCGCTGCAGCTGTCGTAGTCTGTGTAGGAATTGTGTAGGCTCGAAGTTAAACTGCGCACGTGAAACGCCAAAAACATTCGTGTGTTTGCCTTGAGTCTCTCTCTCTCTCTGCTTTTTTTCAATTTTCTTCCTCCCGTGCCCTGTTTTCCAGTGCAGGGTAGCAAATCGGACTTCCTTGTCGTCTTTAGTTACGCAAACGATTTTCTGAGGTGCGTCTGACTATAGTTAATTAGTTGCGTTTAATTATGCAAAATAGAAAATGATTTTTTAGGGCATGCCTTATTCAAGGAAAGTTGTAAAGCATATGTGCGGAAATACTGAATGAAAGTTGCTTCTATGACATTATGGCCCCCCCCCCCCTCTTCTAGCTATTATGCCAGCCCGCGAAATATGACCGCCTAGATGGCAGCGCTCCCAATCCTCTTTCAAAAGAACGCGAGGACGGCACGCCTGTCGCAAAATAATAGCGGTTAACACAGCGTACTTCAGCATCTTCGTGGAGAAGATTGAAACCCACCACGGGCTCACTATGAGACGATGGACCGAATTCGCAATGCTTCTCGTTCGTAAATGTTATTTGCCATTGGTCAGCCGACTTCGATAATGATATGCCCAGCATCGTAACTGGCTGCAATTTTCTCTTGCGAATAATTATAACATAAGACAAAGTGTGTGTGTGTGTGTGTGTGTGTGTGTGTGTGTGTGTGTGTGTGTGTGTGTGTGTGTGTGTGTGTGTGTGTGTGCGCGCGTGCGTGCGTGCGTGCGTGCGTGCGTGTGCGTGTGCGTGTGTGCGTGTGTGCGTGTGTGCGTGTGCGTGCGTGCGTGCGTGCGTGCGTGTCCACACCCCAAAGTACATGCGGGAGATTCACATGACCTGAACAAACATCACGTATGAATGAAGGAAGCGAATTTTGAGGGCTCGTTTCTTTGTTTGACACAATCTTACTGAAACCTACGCCGTGCCGCTTCGCGGATCTCACTATTTTGACAGCGTCTATATTGGCCGCGAGGAGTTACGGAGTCGCCCTCTATCGGACGCGCCTCGATTGCGTGCTATAGGATACCGCCGGCGCGCTCCCCATAGGTTTTGCTGTCGGCGCTCTACAAAAACACCTCGCGGAAGCCCTCCAGGGCATCTCTGTAAGTACTTTCGAAAGGAACTGTGTTCTATACTGTCAAAATAATCATCTTCGACGAACTGAGAGCACAAGATAGTCTACAGTCGCTGTCTCTTTGCAGAAACTGCCAATAGAAAAACATTATTTCGCTTCCTGAGAACCAAGAAAGTTCTTCATGAACTGAAAAACACGGAATCTGTTGTATCAACGCCAAGTGAACTGAAGAATTTTCTCGAAGATATAGCTAAGGGATTAGAAAATCGCTTTACGACTGTTTTATCATACCCCTCCCAATCTCCTCATCGGGGAGAGGATTTTGAAGAGGTCACAGTTGCAGAACTAGCAAACGTAATAAGAACGCTGCCTAATTCCGCGCCAGGTCCAGATGGCATGACCACGTCGGTTATAAAAAAATTACATAAAATTCACCCCATTGGACTACTCGAAATTGTTAATCACTCAATCAGAAATTCATGGATTCCACCAGATTGGAGAGTTGCGGAAGTAATTCCATTATTGAAAAAAGCAAGGCGCTGGATGTACCTTAGATAATATCAGGCCTATATCTCTCACATCGAATCTAGTAAAACTCATCGAAAGAATCTTACACATTCGGATAGACAATTGGTTGAATGACAACATGATCTTGAGCCCATGCCAAATTGGATTCAGGCGTGGCTGCTCCATTTGGTGTGCGCACGTCGACCTAGAAAGTAGAATACAACTTGCTCGATATGAGAAACAATATTGCGCTTTAGTAACATTAGATATAACAAAAGCTTACGACAGTGTGGAGCATGTGAAACTTATACATTCACTCCAGAACTTAGGTCTGCCACAATACTTTGTAGCGTGGATCTATGCATTCTTAAGTGATAGAGAATTTTATTGCTCGCAATCCGGTGTGGCTTCTTCAAAATATAAACAAACGAGAGGTCTCCCACAAGGGTCTGTATTGTCACCGCTATTGTTTAATATTCTGCTATGTACCATTCCCATACAACAGGATGTACAGGTATACGTGTATGCTGATGACATCGCATTTTTTGCTACATCAGCAGACATTCACACACTATACCAAATTCTGCAGACATATATGAACAGACTGGAAACATGGCTGGAGGCCATTAACTTATCACTCAATATCAATAAAAGTGCAATTGTAGTGTTCACACAAAGTGCTCCAGTGCAAATTTCTTTACTTTACCAACAAGACATCATACCCCAGGTAGAGGCAGTTAGGTATTTAGGGGTAACCTACACCGAAAAACTTAACTGGAGTCCCCATATAGAAAACATGGCTGTTAAGGGAGCACGCGCAGCAGGCATGCTACGCAGGCTCAGCAACAAACGCGCAGGTTTACGCAGAGATGTGCTTCTTATGATTTATTGTATGTACATTCGACCGATATTAGAATTCGGCTGCGTTTTGTTTTCTGGTGCTCCAGCCTACAAAGTTCGACCACTGGTTCTTTTAGAACGTGAATCATTACGATTATGTCTTGGGCTTCCTAAATTTGTCGCAAACAATATTTTATACGAAGAATCACGACTGCCCTCTCTTATCAAAAGGTTTCATATTCTAACAGTACGACCATTCTTAAAAATTTATGCGTCTCCACAGAGGAGGTCACAGTATGTTTTCATTAATCAGCCGGCCTCATTCTTTAACCGCCAATGGTCTAGATTACGCTGCCCCCAAGTCATTTTTACACAAAGACTTTTGGACCCATTAAAAGTTCACCTCTATGAAGTACTTATACTCAGCACTGTAGAAATGATTAGGATTGAATTTGACGACATATATCCACAGAATGCTAAACAGTTACCATATCGATATCTAAACGGCATTTTGGAAGATCATTTGGCCAATCTGGAAACAAACATTGTGATAGCGACTGATGCTTCCGTTTGCGAAGAAAAGGCAGGGGTGGGAATCGCACCATTCTCTCTAGATTGGTCTTTCTCAATTCGGTTACCTGACTATACACCTATTTTCCAGGCTGAATTGCTGGCTATAGTCTTAGCATTGCGTAAATTGCCTTAGTGCCTGTCGGAAGTGGTTATTCTAACTGACTGCCTCTCTGTCTGTTCTTCCTTAAGAGCACCAAATTTGTCAAGTTATTCGCTAATTCCAAGACACTTACGGCTTATCCGTTTAGTGTGGGTACCTGGCCACAAAGGTTTGATACTCAATGAATATGCGGATTCACTTGCAGTATCATCCCACGATGGCCCTGTTATGTCTATTTTGCCGACGTCGGCATATGTCACTGCAGCAAGATTTGAAAAGCTTACAAGGTCCAATCACTTCGACAAATCTCCTTTGTTTTCATCAGACTTCCCGCAACTGAAGTTTCCTTAAAAGAGCAGATGGTGTTCCTCTAGAAAGGAAGAAATCTCAGTTACAAGGTTACGATGTCGAGTCCCCCCACTGAACTTTTACCTTCACAGGTCTGGTCTGGCTCAGTCACCTTTATGCCTTCACTGCATGGAGAGTGAATCTCTGGATCACTTCTTTTTGAAGTGCCGCAGGTTTAAAATCCAAAGGAAAAGACTAACTAGAAGATCCCCTTCGAAAGATGGGATTAAATTTGTCACTTCCGGTGGTTCTTTCATTTGGTGCTACCGTACTTGGTTTTAGCCACAGGAGTGTTTTCGACGCTGTATGCAATTTCCTACGAGAGACTAAAAGATTTGAATGTTAAGTGTAACATAGCTCAGTTTATTTTTAGAGCGTTTCTTTCTCTAATCACAGTTGTATATATAGGTATTTTTGGCCGTTTTTCTTTCGTTTCGTTTTTCCCCTTTAAGCTTTATGAAGTTGTACTGGTTATGTGCAACGCATAAAATATTAATTTTTAAAACCGTTTCCTTCAAAAAGCGAGTCCAATTTTTGAGAAAGGGAAAGGCACCGTCCGATTCATGGCCTATCCCCCTAAGTGGGTTGCGCCAAGTGTCTGAGGAACAACAACAACAACAGCATAAGGGGCCCTGTGCGTTTTTTAATTCAACGTATCCAAACAATGACTTGCGCATCTGCAGCCGATTTTGTGGACGCTGAGCACGGGGCCGACGATCAAGAGGTCGCACGGGAGGGTTCTGAGATGGCATCGCACGTGGTAAAAGGTAACGCCTTTTCCATCCTGTGGCAGATAAGCATCATTTTCCGGCGGGAAGCGCGCGCGAGCCATCGTCTCAGTGCGCGCTGTCTGCTACTCACCGAACATCACAGGCCCGACGCAGTAACGAGTCTTCGTCGCGGAAGTGCTTGTTCCACAAAAGACTCGTAGCTGATGGCTACTTGCCGGTTCTTAGCTTTAGAACCCATGCTTCACGCAGTTTCTTGTCACGCGGTTACCGGTGTAGGCTGACACCGGGCTCTGTTGCGTAAGCGCGGCACTGCGGCACCGAGCGGTAGAGCCCCATGTTCGTCGCCTTCGGAGGCAGCCACCCTATTACAATGATTTCAATTGAGTAGAAAATGAGAGAAAACCTCCGAATTTGGACAGACCGCAGCGCATGTGGGACTTGAAACTCACTTTCGAAGCACGCGGCAGTGCTCCACAAGCAGCCGACGCGGCCGCTGAGATCACGTGATCCTGCCAAGCACGTCACGCAGACGGTGGCGCCGGCGTTTCCAGTGGTGGGCCTCGAGGCCAATACTGCAAGAACAAGAGCCGACAGCGACGTGCGGCTCTACCAGTGACGTCATCAGTGACGTTTCTGATCAGGTCACGTGACTCTCCCGCATGTGACGGTAAGGGGAGGTTCCGCTATCGCGCTCTTTAGGATGGAAATACGCGGCGCTGCAAATCAAGGCACAAAAGCGCACCCCATAGTGTCATTTTCTTGCCACTTCGCAGGTTTTCTTCCGATCCCCGGGAATAACAATTAGCGTGCACGTAATAGATAAACGCTCCATAGAAACAACTTCGTCAGGAGTTTTAAGCCCTCTCTGCAAAATATCACTTGTGGCTTACGGCCGGAAAGAAATACCTAAGAAATTGCGTCAATAAACGTAACTAACTAGCTAATTAATTGCATTTCAATAAATAGACCGAGTCATAGGCGTGCGCAGGGGGGGGGCAAAGGGGGCGAGAAGGGGGGGCGCAAAGTCAGCCCTATACATTGTAGGGGGGCGATAGGGGGGGCGCAAAGGCAGCCGCATACATTGACATAATAGGGAGGAGGGGCGCTGCGACGAACCTTCGCCCCCCCTGAAGGGCAACCCTGCGCACGCTTATGGACCGAGTGACCCAAAACGACTACGAACAGCGTACGAACAGTACGTGTCATTATTAGGGGTGTGCAAACATTCGAGTTTCGAATTCAAGTCGGATAATTCGATTCGACTTTCGAATAGCTAGTATTCGAAGTTTCGAATAATTCGACAGGACGAATATCTAAAACGCGACAAACGCCAATGGTGCAACTTGGTTAGGGTGGGGTGGCTAAAACTAACGCTAACGTCGTTACAGTAGGCATTTCGTTAAAACTTTCATCGGCATGCTGGTTCAAGAGCGAGCGCATGTTTCTTTTAAAGAAGACTATATCATTTTCGCGCGCCGTGGCTACAGCAAAGAAGGCCAGGGAACAATCTGGGAGACTGTCGAAGTGCTAACGCCGAAAAATAACCAGCACACTGAGCTCAGACCTTGTAGTCACGAGGTTCAAAAATAGTTCAATGAGCCCCTGATCCCAAGAAAGGATGATCTTTTGAAATGCTGGAAAGGGCATGGAGCTGCACTTTATCCGGATATCGCCGAAATTGCCTTGCGATGCCTTCCCATCCCTGCTACTGAGGTGACCAGTGAGCGCATGTTTTGAACTGCACGAAACACTGTAACATCACGGCAAGAGAGCCTGAAGCCAGGTCATGTGGAACAGCTTGTGTTTCTGCATGACAATTTGTAGTCCTTCGGTAGCAGTCGCTCAGCGCGTTATGTGCTCGAGGACATGAGCAGATTTCATTTCTTTGTTCTTTCTTTCAATTTTCAATAAAATCATTTGTATACGAGATTTGATTCGATATTCGATATTTCTGGCCACTATTCGGCACTATTCGATTCGAGATGAAATTTCGCTATTCGCACACCCCTAGTCATTATACGTTTAATGCTCGGCTAAATTCACGTTAAACGCCCGCGCGGCACGGCGTAAGCCGAGGCCCGGCTCATATCCTTCACGATTCTCCTGTGTCCAATCACAACAGCCCTAGAATGACGACCATTGTCAAGTAAGGTTTTACTATTTTCCTTACGCAGCGGCGAAGCCCGTTTAAATTAAACGCTTTGCTGTTGAAAATCTTGTTTATACATGTGAAGTTGTTTAAAAGAAATTAGTATGTTTTATAATTGGGTCAATTAAGTCCTTAACGGCAACAAATACGACAGTCTAGAAAAACAAATTTTACCGTTGAATTTACGCTCCACGCAATAATATGAGATTTTACTTGAGCCCTAACAAATCATTTTTTTAATTAAACAGCGGTGCCAATCTAGAGTAATGTACAATGTAATTAATTTTGTCCGTGGCTGACGCTCTGGCAGAGGCTGTTAAATAATTACGATATATTCTTATTGATTATAAGTGCTGGGGTTTTACGTCCCAAAACCACGATATGGTTTCGAGATACGCCTTAGTGTAGGGCTCCGGAAATTTCGACCACTTGGGGTTCTTCAACGTGCACCTAAACCTAAGCACACGGACCTGGCCCGTAACCTGGGGGGGGGGGGGGGCGAAATTCTGATTGAAGGGGGTGTTTTACCGAAAATAAGTAATGAAAGTAGGTGTTTTTCTAAAATAGTCAACGTCTTCAGCAAGTGCCCCCCCCCCCCCCCCACCAAAAAAAAAAAAAAATCCTGGCTACGGGCCTGACACGGGCCTCTAGCATTTCGCCTCCATCGAAATGCGGCCGCCGCGACCGGGATTTGATCCCGCGACCGGCAGTCAAGCACCATAACCACGAGCTCACTGCCGCGGGTATATTTTCTTATTGTATTTGTTTTTACTCATAAGGCTAATTTTGAAGTTCATGCTTCAATTATTTATATATGTGTGTGTGTGCTATTGGGATGCTGTTATGGTGATCTCTGTTATGAAACATGTTGAGCGTGGACGAAGCACCGTGAAAAGAAAAAAAGAACTCCGTTGCGACAGTCTCGTTGTGGGTCCGTGACCGATTAATTTCATAATTTACTTGTACTTTGCTTTCTTTTTTTCTTTTAAAACAATTAGAGGTTCCTGGTTGTCACAAATTAGCGCGTAATAAAATGCGCGCGCTGCCGCTTTCAAGCAGCTACGAGACAACGGCGCGAACCGCTCGCCCAAGAAGCGCCAAAGACGAAAAAACAAGCATCAAAAGACGCCGGCGCGCCGCCTCCTCCTCACCCAATCGAGCCAGGCGCAGACGACGCGATCGAACGCCCGGCAAAGCCTGGATCTTTCTAGGAGGAAAGGGTGACGCATCCGCGAGCGATGCCGCCGCGATTCGAACGTACGAGAAAGCTCTCGCCTTTCTCTAGCCTTACGCTTCTAGAAACCGGGGAAGAAGGGATAAAAGCGTGCAAACGACGAGGGTGGAGGCAGTCAGGTAGTCGAGAAGTCAGCGAAGGAGTGAGCGAGTCAGTCGGCCCGGATATGGTGAAGTTACGCTAAGTGTGGCTCCGTTAGCCAAAGAAGACGTGTTTATGATGGTGTGCGGTCAGTCGATCGTCGATTTGGAAGAATCCGATGACGACACCGTGTGAGCCGTGACAAGTCACGACGACGGTTGAGCTACGACGATCAACGCTGGAGCTGGCGTGAGTGTTTCCTTGAAGAGAAGCATTCGATTACCGTCCAAGTATTGTGGACTGGATACGCCATTGTTTATTCAGGACTTTAACAGTCGTTGAATAGTTGTAATGCATGCGATTGCATTCGTAGCGTGTGATCTGTTTGTTTAGCTCCCGTTGTGTAAACACCATCTGAGTATTATTGTGAAGCCGTTACTGGTACCAGCCGAGTGTGCACGTGTTTGTATTATTTGTATTGCCTTAACTGAGAATATATTTCGTTTTCGTTTGTATTATCGACTCTCGGCTCTGACTCGGTCTTTGGACCACAACCGGCGTTCGCTGGCGCACTAAAGGACCAACTCTAAATTGTCCGCGCTTTCGTGGTGCGTTTTGGGAGGGCCTTGACGCCAGCCCTTAGAATCCGCCCGGCGATTGCCAACCCGATTAACGGGATCAGTGACACTGGTAAAAGAAAAAAAATTCGCTTCCAAACATTGATAGAACACGATATCATCTTTTCAACGCAAAAAAAAAAAAGAAAGATTGACTTCATGCACATTCTCTGGGAATGTACGGTTATAGGCGAAGAAAATGCAGTCTCCGCAGATGAAGCTGTGGCGCTGTGGACGGCCGCGCTGCGCAGCTCGAACCTCCAAGATCAACTGTGGGAAAACCAGCAAGCCCGTGAGGCGGTGAAGAGACTGGGTCTCCGGTCCTTCTCGGGGGCGGCCTAGGCCCAGGCCACGAATTTGCCGGAGTTCTTAATAAAGTTGTTACCACCACCATGTACACAATGCCTATAGTCCATGTCCTAGTTATAGGTAGTTAGATTCCGCGGCCTATCCGTGTTAGGTTACATGCTGCACGCCGCAAGGCGAGGACGTAAGATCAAGCAGCGCTGCTGTAAAAAAAAACCGTCCCGAAGAGCCACTGCAGACAGCCACAGTTGCCATCGTAAGGTTCGCCAGCAGGATATAAGGCTCGCATACGGTTTGGCGCATAAGTGAACCGTGTTCGTGGTTATTCATTGTAGGATAAACTCGATCGAATTGAAATGACAAGGGCAAAGCACAGCGACAGTTTCAGTTTCGATCACGCGGACTTCCATCACAAGGATGCGGGTATAACACGCGCATCCCAAAATACTTTATTCAATGAACAACGCATATATCATCAGCATAATAAGTAACAGGAGGTCTGCCCTCAGAGCCTTCGACATTTAGTCCTCCTTCTATATAAATGTACGCGATAAATAAATCGAATTCACTAATTAAACAGAGCGGTACACCAATCTGGTCCCCCAGATCCCCCGCAGGATTGACAACCGGGTATGTACGAGGGGCACCAAAGAAAGAGAAATTCTACATTTGTGTTGCATTCCCTTACATTCGCTTTATAAAAAAAGCAAGCGCTGAACAAATGTGCGCAAGACAAAAACGATCGAAAACATACCGACGCTCAGTGTGTCACATGCAATACATCGGTCAGACCGAAACATCATTTCGTATCCGTTTCAACAATCACAAAGCACACGCTAGCAGTCTGCCACATCTTCCATTGTCTAAACATGTTCGGCTGCCAGGTCATTCATTGGACAAAATCATGGTGACGCTATTACAATCAGGCTTCAAATCACACCATGATCGTGAAGTTCGAGAATCCTTTCTCATCCATAAATTTAACACTGTATCGTCCGGTATTAACGAGAGCGTAGGAAAAGTGTCGTGTCGTTCTGCGATGTCTTGATGCTCGATTTTTTGTCATATCTTGAATGAAATGCGCCTAACTGCAAAAAAGTTTGATTATTGAGCAATCGCTATCATCTTGTCCCTTTACGTGCAACCATCCAGACTAGTGCGGTCAATGGCTCATCGTTATAAGCGCTTGTTCATGCCCTTGATCCAGCCTGGTGTATTATATTTGTTTTGTTATTGTTCTGTATGTTTTGTAGATTCACTTCACCCACGTGTTGATGCCCATAAAAGCGGCTGCACGCTTGTACTTCAGTTTTCTTCGACTACATGTGCACTGGACCTTCAGAACTGTCTTTTGAATTACACCCACACACACCCACACACACACACACACACACACACACACACACACACATATATATATATATATATATATATATATATATATATATATATATATATATAAAGGAAAGGAGATGATTTTCTAAGGGCTCGTTTATCTTTGTTAGACACAATATTAATGAGAACTAACAGACAATAACGCCAAGGAAAGTATAGGGCGTGTTATCTGTAGTATTTAGAACATAAATGTGAAGAAAGTAAAGTGGACGAAAAGATGACTTGCCGCCGGCAGGGACCGAACCTGCGACCTTCGAATAACGCGTCCGATGCTCTACCACTGAGCTACGGCGGCGGTAAAGTGTTCTAGAAAGGGGTAGTGGGCTGACTGGAGGCCGTGCACTGACGCACTTTATGTCTCACCTGGTAGATGGCGCCACCACCACCTGCAATGTAAGCGACGCGTTGCTGCCCTCAGCGCGAAGGTTAGTTTGCCAGCGCTTCAAGCACAAACTACTCTTGTGCAACCCCTGTACATAGCCATTTTCGTTGCTTTTTTTTCTTTTGCGTGAGCATATTCTTGCTTTGGCCGTTGTTCTGGCGCATGAAGTATCGCTAAACATGAGCGGTCATCAGCGCCTGTAAACCGCCAGTTTTGTATTGCAGTAGCGAGCTCTCGCTTAAAAAAAAGATCTCGCAGTTTTATTGCGTTTAGATAATAAATAATTTATGGGGTTTTACGTGCCAGAACAACTTTCTGATTATGAAGCACACCGTAGTGGAGGACTGCGGAAATTTCGACCACCTGGGGTTCTTTAACGTGCACTGACATCGATTGCCTTTAGATAAAAGAGACTAATATTTTCATGCTAGCGTTTGTACTCGGTAGTCTCTTTAGTGAGGTCATACTCTCACTAAATAAAACAATATTACTACAAACTTAAGCACCTTACGCGCTCTCAGTTGATATATTCTCCTGAAAACTGCAAGAAAATGTGTGGGAGTACACAGCAGGAAAGACCTATCCTAATCATGCCCAAGAAATAAAAGACCGAAAGTAAGGGTAGACCATGCAATCAGATTTTGCTTCTTGAAGACCCCTCACATGCTGGAAATTATATTTGTGTAAGAAATTGCATGCAAACACCGCTATCAGTTGAGTGCAAAATTCAGTTAGCAATTCTGCTGACACTATAATATGCCCTAAAAGGTTCATATGCACTCTTTTCTACAGAACTATTGTCCGCACTCCTGTATTTAGAAAAATGAATTTGTAATGAAGGTGTGGAAAAATGTAGACAACAATCGTTCGCGGAAATAAGTGAAAAGTTTATTTGGTGGGGCAGCCAATGACCTTATATACTCCACAAAGCCGATGGAACAAAAACAGATGGAAAAAGCTGAATAGCTTGAAGAGGGCCTTGCCCCATTTTTGTACTTATCAGCGTGTGCGGCAAAAAGCATGGTCTCCTAAAACAGCCCCAATAGATGCTAGAAAAATACTCACAAAGAGACGCTAAATATTTTCAATAGCATACTTAGCATAGCATGAATTTAAAAAGTTCACAAAAGCACATGAATACTCAACACATATTGTTCACACAATAAGTGAAGACACTGAATCAGAAGAAATACTAAAAAAATGACAACTAATAGACACATTTCCATTCAAACACGTGCATTTTTATACAGATCTACTGACGTTCTGGTATATCATATTAATCGCATTGTTGATGGTACGCCAAGGACCAAAGCCACCATTTACAATTGAATTAAGGGTTTATTGCTATAGTATGCATGGCGAGTGGCAATTAACATACGATCTTGCTTGTTTTTCAAATCTGGCATTTTCTTGTATTTGGGTCAGTGAAACAGAAAAAGAATATCAGAGAAGATTCATACTTCAAGTTTAACCTACACTTGTAAAATCTAAACGCAGGAACAATAATAAAATTTTAAAAATCTTCTATAGCAAGGAAAAAAAATTTAAGTGCAGCGGCTTATCTTGAATGCTTTGCTTTTTGGCGTTTGCCTGCTCTGTCTGTGTTTAGCCCCTTAATGTAAAAATGAAGTCGCGTAACAACATAGAATTGGATTATTTTTTGAGAGAGCATTGAGGCATGGCTTCGGCACCCAACCTCTTGCCAAAGCCTTGCTTTCACAATGGTCAGTACATCTAAAATGCTGTCTGCATGGAGTTCTTCACATGAAAAGCAGCCCGTGAACAAGCCTTGCTACCAATCTACATTATTCACAACTACAGGAACTGAAAAATGAAACGTATTGACGAAGCAATGCTCGGCCGAAAAACCTGCAGCGACGACGAAACACAGCAGCAGCCCTACAGCAGCGGGGCGAAGGCTCCCATGCTGACGATGGTAGCGCCGCCACGCGGGCATTCAAAAAAACGAAAACTCGTTTACATTTTTTGCGCCGCGGCAACGTACCCTCTCCCCGGAGAGTGAGCTCACTACCCAATATTCTAGAACACTGTAGCGGCGGTCATCCTCCCGTCCACTTTTTGGGGTATATATGTTGATTTAAACGTAGGAGTGTTAGTCAGCGCCAATCGCAGCCATGGCGGCGAGTGTGGAACACTCATTTTTTTTTGCCTGGTGGCGTCACGTAGCACGTGATCTTTTTACGAGCTGGCAGCTGACCAATAATCCCTCGCATACTACCTGAAGGCATTAAGTCTGCCAGGACGAGACCCTCGCTATGAATGAAGGAAAGGAGATTATTTTCTAAGGGCTCGTTTATCTTTGTTAGACACAATATTAATGAGAACTAACAGACAATAACGCCAAGGAAAGTATAGGGGGTGTTATCTGCAGTATTTAGAACATAAATGTGAAAGTGGACGAAAAGATGACTTGCCGCCGGCAGGGACCGAACCTGCGACCTTCGAATAACGCGTCCGATGCTCTACCACTGAGCTACAGCGGCGGTCATCCTTCCGTCCACGTTTTGGGGTATATATGTTGATTTAAACGTAGGAGTGTTAGTCAGCGCCAATCGCAGCCATGGCGGCGAGTGTGGAACACTCATTTTTTTGCCTGGTAACGTCACGTAGCACGTGACCTTGGCGTTATTGTCTGTTAGTTCTCATTAATATTGTGTCTAACAAAGATAAACGAGCACTTAGAAAATCATCTCCTTTCCTTCATTCATAGCGAGGGTCTCGTCCTGGCAGACTTAATGCCTTCAGGTAGTATGCGAGGGATTATTGGTCAGCTGCCAGCTCGTAAAAAGATCACGTGCTACGTGACGCCACCAGGCAAAAAAATGAGTGTTCCACACTCGCCGCCATGGCTGCGATTGGCGCTGACTAACACTCCTACGTTTAAATCAACATATATACCCCAAAAAGTGGACGGGAGGATGACCGCCGCCGTAGCTCAGTGGTAGAGCATCGGACGCGTTATTCGAAGGTCGCAGGTTCGGTCCCTGCCGGCGGCAAGTCATCTTTTCGTCCACTTTACTTTCTTCACATTTATGTTCTAAATACTACATATAACACCCCCTATACTTTCCTTGGCGTTATTGTCTGTTAGTTCTCATTAATATTGTGTCTAACAAAGATAAACGAGCCCTTAGAAAATCATCTCCTTTCCTTCATTCATAGCGAGGGTCTCGTCCTGTCAGACTTAATGCCTTCAGGTAGTATGCGAGGGATTATTGGTCAGCTGCCAGCTCGTAAAAGATCACGTGCTACGTGACGCCACCAGGCATAAAAATGAGTGTTCCACACTCGCCGCCATGGCTGCGATTGGCGCTGACTAACACTCCTACGTTTAAATCAACATATATACCCCAAAAAGTGGACGGGAGGATGACCGCTGCCGTAGCTCAGTGGTAGAGCATCGGACGCGTTATTCGAAGGTCGCAGGTTCGGTCCCTGCCGGCGGCAAGTCATCTTTTCGTCCACTTTACTTTCTTCACATTTATGTTCTAAATACTACATATAACACCCCCTATACTTTCCTTGGCGTTATTGTCTGTTAGTTCTCATTAATATTGTGTCTAACAAAGATAAACGAGCCCTTAGAAAATCATCTCATTTCCTTCATTCATAGCGAGGGTCTCGTCCTGGCAGACTTAATGCCTTCAGGTAGTATGCGAGGGATTATTGGTCAGCTGCCAGCTCGTAAAAAGATCACGTGCTACGTGACGCCACCAGGCATAAAAATGAGTGTTCCACACTCGCCGCCATGGCTGCGATTGGCGCTGACTAACACTCCTACGTTTAAATCAACATATATACCCCAAAAAGTGGACGGGAGGATGACCGCCGCCGTAGCTCAGTGGTAGAGCATCGGACGCGTTATTCGAAGGTCGCAGGTTCGGTCCCTGCCGGCTGCAAGTCATCTTTTCGTCCACTTTACTTTCTTCACATTTATGTTCTATATATATATATATATATATATATATATATATATATATATATATATATATATATATAGCGTAGAGTTGTATCGGCGGAGGCTGACAATTATATAACATGGTATGCGACCGTACGCATTTACAATGCGTGTGCATTCCAAGAAGAAAAATAAACGGCATTCTTTCATTCACATTTCTCCTTTTTATAGCACGTTATAGAATGGCCTCCTCGTATGCGACACATATGAGGTGCGCTGAAGATTGTCTTAACTCCGAATTTTTGTGCCACTTTCTTTAGGTTGTGTGATACTTTATGAACGTATGGTATCACCACAGTACTTCTATGAGGGTCCTCTTCTTTCTTTTGGTTTTTTGATTATTTTAAAGTTGCCATCATTTGCTCAGCAGCATTAGAAAGCAAGGTCAAATGAAAACCCACTTTAAGTAGCCTCTGATCTAATGGTTCTCTCTAAAATGACGTCTAGAAAGTTGAGCAATGGTGGGGCCTGCAAAGTTCCCGATAATTTTGGCATCTCACTCTCCCCAGCGGTCGGTACACAGCATATGTGAGTGCGCACTAAACGATAATTACGATGTGGGACACGCCCTGGTAGCTTAGCAGGTGAACGGTGTCGCGCTGCTAAGCTCGAGGGGACGGGCATGTTTCCGGCCTCGGCGGCCGTATTTCGATGGGGGCTAAATACAAGAACACCTGTGTACTCAGATGAGCACGTTAAAGGGACACTAAAGAGAAACAATGAATTGGTTTAGATTGATAAAGTGTGCTCGGAGAACTCTTGTGTAGTTTATTTCACCACCATAGGTTTATTATTAGAGGAAAAAACCAAGTTCAGAGTTTCGTTTTTAAATTTCGCGCCGAACTTTGTAATTCGTGACGTAAAAGATTTCAAAGAGCATTTAACGTATTTTGGCGCCACTGGCTCGACTAAATTTCCACAATTTTGTTATGCCATGTCTCTAGCCCCCTCAGAGGACAATGTACTTCGATTTAACCGATTAGGAACTAGGTAAGCCCAAGCAGGCGCCTTCAAAAATATGTGACGTCACGGCAAATGGTGCGGGAATTCCAAGGTGGCGTCGCCACCTGTATTTTCTTTTTGCGCGTTTTCTCGCTTATTAAGCGTCTTCTCGCAGCAAGCGTGGTGTTTTTGGTATCGTGGAAGACTACTTTACCAATGCGAGAGAAATCGTTTTGCTCTTTAGTGTCCCTTTAAAGAACTCCAGGTGGCGTCATTTAAATCCGCCACTACAGCATGCCTCATAATTATATCGTGGTTTTGGCTCGTAACACCCCAGACATTATTATTATCATTAAAATGCCTGAATAGCGACAACTGACACGTCACATCGCTTTTTTTAGCACGTCGCATTCATGTAGATGGTCGTAATGAGCTAGGAAAACGAATCGCATTAATGTGACAATTACGGGAGGATAGTCCGTCATAACTAGCGCTGCGTATGTGTAAACGCTGGTGCATCGCACTCACGGAAGAGTGCAAAACGCCGGAAGCCAGCTAGCTTGTGTTTGGATGACGAGGAATGAGACACGCTGCTGCCGCATTCATGGGAACGTGGCCAGTAAAGTTTAAGTATATGTACTCGGGTCATTCCAATGCACGCAAACTGTCCCAACCGTGGCACTCGACAAAAATCAGTTTCTCTTTAAAAATCTGAGAAAATTACGCAGGTATAGACATTAGTTCTACGGCATTTTCACAAAATATCTTCAGCGGCAAAATTTTTTTGGGCACGCAACTTCTCGAAATGGTGGAAAACCAGGTAGGAAAACAAAATTCCCTATAAATCTACCGTTTCACGCGCCTTTCAACACTTATGTTTTTTTGCATTTTTCGAGTATCGTGCTTTTATTAATATGACGGTCCCTTATAGTAGCTGTATATTTTTTTACCCCTTAGCGCGTAGGTAAATGAATAAATTGTAGCGTTTTCGAGAATTTTTTTACAAAAGACAATTATAGATCAAATGCATAAATTAATTTTATAGACCTTTTCATAAAACGTACTATCTCCTAAAATTTTAGTTTTGCCTGTGTGCGGCGCATAGGCTCTAAAGTAAAATCGTGAACTTGGCAAGACGTCTGTAGCACCCTAAGGTGGTCCAAGAAAAAATAAGGAGAAAGGTGGATACGATTCAGAATCATAACAACTTTGTCCACAGAAAGTTTAATCACAGTTCTTGTTTTAGCCGAGAAAAATGTTTTGAAGTTTAGTCCCACCATTGCATTATTTTGCTATGGGGACAATACAAACTTACTGAATTTGCTGCACAAAAAGAGAGTGGTAGCACACGGTTTTCAGTACCTTTTGTTAGTACTTTGTATTGTTTATTACATATCAAGGTGACAATAAACAGAGGTAAAAATATAACAATGCCATAATAGATAGATAGATAGATAGATAGATAGATAGATAGATAGATAGATAGATAGATAGATAGATAGATAGATAGATAGATAGATAGATAGATAGATAGATAGATAGATAGATAGATATGTGCCCTTGGCCTGCAACATTTAAAAAAACAAGCTTGAAAAAGAGCACGCGTCGCCTGCTCACTGCCACCGTAAAAGCGCTCCGGCAGGAGAGTGAGTCCGCAGGCAGCCCGTTGGCTGCCGCCTGGCAGCCCGAGGAAATAATCGAAGATGTTCAATAATTAACTGCACACGACGCACGTGCGCAGTGTGGTTAGCTTATCACGTATCGCTGCGACGTAGCACGTGCGCCAAACAAACGCAGTTGTCTCAACCACGACCTACTCGGGGTCTCAACCTTGCCAATTAAAAACTGTGCTTTGCTGCGCAAGCATGTGGCTTGCTTACACCTCGTAGCTTCCACCCTGCTGCAACCTCGTTTCTGGACATGTGGCACGGAAGCATAGGCGCGCGCACGGCGGGGGATGGAGGGGCAGAGGGGGGGGAGGCAATGTCTCCCCATACTTTGATTTAATAGGGGGGGGGCTGCGATGAACCCTCGCCCCCCCTCCACACACACACACACACACACACACACACACACACACACACACACACACACACACACACACACACACACACACACACACACACACACACACACACACACACACACACACACACACACACACACAGGGAACCCTGCTCACGCCTTTGCACGGAAGTACGAAGGCTGACCTTCGGCGGTGCATTTTTGTGGGTTCAGGCATACTTACAGCAGCCCAGAGGAGATTATGGCGGCACCCGTGGAGCCTTCGTTGAAAAGGTAATATTCTACACCGCTTCGGTCAGTGAGGATAGCAGACGATAGACCTGGCGTTGCAAACACAGAACTCTGGGTGCAAACGCGCGGCGCCATTCTGAATACTACTAGACGACGAACCTTGTGGGAAGTGCTGGCGTGACCCTGTTAAAGTGTACTACCATGTGCTACACAGAAAGGTGACCTTTTTGCTTCCTAGAAGATAAAAGCTTGTCCACAAATGGTGCGTATGCGCACAGTACGTGCTATTTAACGAAGTTGTGTCTGTGCAGTGAGCATCGATTCGCGATGCACGCGCGTCACTCATTTATCTGCAGGTTGTCTAGATTTGCTGCAGAACACGTGAGTTTTAGTGTTCAGCAAGGCGAAGTGCGCAGTTACGCGCGCTTTAGCAGACGAAAACTCACTAGGAGTGTGGATTTGGATAGATTACCCCCGACACCACACTTCGACGCGACAGCACGACAGCGTTAAATAAAAAATAAATAAATAAAGGAACGTTTTTTTTAGTACCAGTGGTTTTTCAGAAAAACAAAAATAGATTAACATACTACATTGGCACTGTAAACCTTTTACGTTAATGTTAGAAAGTGGACGACAGATGGCGTACAATGTCTAGGCGCGTTCGTTCCTGCATCGGAAGCAGTGCAAGCAATCCGCAAGTTTGACTACAGTCTGATGCAGCGAAGACCGGGAAGCTAAAAAACGAAACAACTGAAGCTGCCAAGCTTTGCTTGCTGGAACGAAATTGAACACACTCGTTGTGTCTGGCTACAGGCAGCAACCGGTTGTTGGCTGCATCGGCTGCATCTCCTGCATTACGTAAGCGGCGCAGAATATGGCACCGCCCAAAGTGGAGTGCAGCGAGAGCAGCAGCAGTGGGAACAGTGGCGGTGTAGCGACGGATTTATCGCCCACCGAAAGTGAGACACTGGAAGGTCGAGCTGCGGCCATCCAGGAGAAGCTGGACAACGCTTACCGTCAGATTGTGTTCCTCGACCAGCAAATCCGCGACCTCAAGCGCCTCTACAAGCGTGCCGAGAAAAACAACAAGTACGCTTTTCGCTACAACATTCGCATGAAGATGTCCATCGCAAGCGGCATAAAGATGATGTACTACCACTACGCCAACACCAAAGTGGCTGAGCTGGAACGCATCACGACGCAAATTGAAGAGGCGCGCTCAACGGCCAGTGACACCTCGGATGGCGACAGAGTGTAATTTCTGTAGGTTGCTTGGTTTGAACTTCTGTCAATGATGGTCCATGTAAGTGCTGAGTAGTGCTCCGCAGGCAGCTGTTGTGCAGACTTCCTGAACGGTAATTGTTGGTGGGTGTCTTGTGCAGCGTCGGTTCATTTTTATTTTTACGTTCCTGAATACACGTGGCGACTTGAAAGTTAAGTGCACATGTAAACTGCGTCCACGCATGATTTCCTTTCGAAGCCTCTGGCGTGAGCTACTACAGATCCTCTTTATGAGCAGCAGTGTTTGTGCTGCGCTACCTGCAAGAGGGAGAATCCAAACGAAGCGGTGTAAGCGATCCGAACACCGCGCCATCCACCTGGGCATAGCGAAGTTGTAGGGTCAAGAAGTGACAAAGTCCATGTGATTTTATGTTACTCGGGCTTAGGTTTATAATTTTATCATTGCTTACGGTTTTATGGTTGCGTGCATTGTCGTTTATACCTAGGTTAGCATTAGCATTATTTGATTCTTAGTTCTACTGCAGTGAAAGGCAATGTTGGCTGGCCAACCTTTCCTTTCTTTATGTTTTTATGCACTCAGTGTTCTTTTACACCACACCTTCGTGCTATCTTGTGTTGCTCGTTCTATCCCAGCTTTTTTACTAGCCTAATGCTTCAGCATTTTTTGCTCCACGGTTCAGCTGCACTGCCACGGTTTTTTCCGGGCATTGCTATGTGAAATACGATGTTGGCTTAACTATCTTCCCCTTATTTTTAGTTTTTATATTGAATGTCATTTTAGATAGCACTCCTTTGTGTATGCTTTTATGGTGGTATGAGTGTTTTGTTAACTCTTTACAGGACTTATAATTATGTTGTTGCAGGCATCATTAAGTTTAGAGACGAAAATATGTGATGCTTGGTTTGTTTTGTGTGCCAGAAAATGTTACTGCAAATATTTGAAGCCATGTACTGATGGCAGTGTTCTTGTCTTATACAGCTAGTGCGATATTATTGTAATGCGTACTTTCCATGTATCTTTAGAAGCTGTGATACATCTTGTGGTCATTCTGGTCATCCATTGTGCACGGAATTATCAATTAGCCGTGGTCTCACTACAGTGGCTGCTAATCGATTCTGTTGTACAAATTCTACAAAACATGATGACTGAGGATGTAAGGATTGTTGATGTTCTATCTCTCAGGGAAATTTTGTGAGACTTTCAGAGCACCTTTACAGAGAAGCAAGCATTGGCTTAAGCCCAAAGTACTTATGCCCCCCCCCCCCCCAACCTTTTTAACTGGAAAGGCTAACACTAGGTTCTACTATACTGGTAGGCTGCTTTTCTTGACCTCCAGTGGCAACACATTTACTTGCTTATTGGTAGGAAAAATGTTACTTATAAAGGGGCCCTGCAACGCTTTTTGAACATAGTCAGAGAACACTGTCAATCGGTAGTTAATGCTCCTGTGAACATGCGAGCCGAATATTATTGCGCTGCACACAGCAGGGAATTGGCACTTTTCTCTCAAAAACGGCGGAAAATCACTCGCCCTCTTCTCGGCACGATGTAGTCAAAGGGACCGGCTGCGTGGTCATAGGTTTAATAAATGAAAGAATTAAGGGGGATGCTTAAAACTCCCTAAGAATGTGAAGGCGTAAGCCCAGTTGGACCCATAGCGATGAGGAATGAAGCTATGAGCCTCCGCGGCAACATATAGGCAACGTGCAAGGGAGCTTTCGAAATGCGACAGCAGCATCAAGAACCCACGGCCTAGCAAATGGAAGAAGCCAAATCGGTCCTGGCCCTGACTTAGAAGAGAATGCAACTCGCGAGTCTCCCCCTGTTTAGACTGTGCATGCGTGGCAGGGCCATTGCCACAGGGCCAGTGTAGAGCACGCACCTCACCTTTCTTCATACCCCTACTGTGCTGCTGCTCATCAAACTGTGAAAAGACAAAGTGAACCAAATGGATGTGCAACTCGCACCTTCGTGTGCTGTTTTTATTTTTGCACTCACGCAAATGCCGCAAACACAAAGTGGACAAAGTACACGTGCAGCTGCACGTGCACATGCGTTTTAATTTTTCTTATTCACGCGATGCCACAAAGACGAGCTGGACGAAATACATGTGCAGCTAGCATGCTCGCATGTTTTTTTTTTGGACCGCATGTTTTGGACCTCACACGACTTTTAAACATCAACATTTAAGGCTTTCACCTTAAAATTATACGTATGTCTCGCTTCAGAAACACCAAAAAAGTAACTAGCTTAGTACTTCCAGTCCCGATCATCGGTCGCCTGCTTATTAATTTTCTCCTGCGTTCATTTGAGGCGGCGCGTGGCATACTACACCTGTACTATTTCAACCACTATGTGCCTCAATAGGTCACCTGTCTCATATTGAGTCCACTACAGTGGCACTTACCGATGCACATTGTCATTTCTAAAACCACCGGTACGCTTGTCATTTCCCACATTCTCTCTTCGGCATGCCTCGTGAGCACGATATATTGTCAGACATCACTTGATGTCAAGCTAATTTATTTCGCTTCAAAACATGCTATCTGGATTTGACTGCTATTTGTCAATCAAGGTGATGCAGGACAAAGCCAGTGTGCACCAGGCACTCGCAGAGCTTGGCTACTTTCACACAACAATAGCGCTTTTGTGCTATGTAGTTGCCGTGGCTGCCATGAGGTGCTGCCATGTGCCACTGGCACTCTCATCATCATACCGGAAGTGTACGAACACGTTCAAAGATGAAAAGAAAATGCTCAAGCTCATGACATACATTGTAGCTCCTTGCCCCTTTGTCATTCCTCCCTGTGTAGCTTCCAGCACACTTGTCGGGACGAAGGAAGAGAAGAAGCATTCAAAGTGTGCAACCAATCTCTCCAACTCATACTTGATGGATTAGAAAAGTTTTTGTGGCACGTAATTTGTGAGGCAGTTAACTCCGATAGTGAGGTCATTCGATAATTACTTTGAAAAGTGTCGCAGGGCCCCTTTAAATCTGGACTCTATCAATCACCCATGAATATGAGGCCATAATTTGCAAGCTATAAATGCAACGCATTTATTGGGCTACTTTAGAAAGTTTTCAGTTGTCATCTGTTTGCTAGCTGAAAGCCTGGTCGCATGCAAAAAGCAATGTTAATTGAGTGTATCCCCATCTGAACTACAGCTACAGATGGGGTAGTTGCCGACTCTGTTCTCTGCACAACTATGCAGTAAAACAAGCAGTACCTGAATATCCTTAGTGCAAAAAGCATACGTCAAGAGCATAACTCCTTTAAGGGGGGCCTGAACCATCCATCGTGGCTGGTGAAAAAAAACATAGCAGAAAGCAGATGCTGCTGTGAACAGCTCGGCCAAATCTTGCAGTCGTGTGCAACAAGGAGAGTTCATAAGTGGAGTGCGAAGTTTCCACTTTCGTAAGCACCCTCTCTTCATAAAGAGGCCCGTACTCTCGCTTTTCGGAGGGTGGTCGTACAGCAGATTTTTCGTCACACGACAGATTACTGCTGTTGGTTGATAGCTGGCATAAACCAATAGCGACTTTTGGCTTGTATGTGCTGTTTGCCACAGGGTGTCGCCACGTGCCGGACATTGTGCTCTATAGTTTGCTAAAATTGCATAGTTGCGACACTAGCGCATTCTGGAATCGCACCTAGAGAGAGAGATTGTGTTTGATGACGTGCACATGATGTAGCTTCTTTCCTCTGTGTCATCCCTCCCTGTGTAGCACCCAGCGCTTGTCAGGACGAAAGAAGAGAGAAAGTGCTGCAGGAGACGAATCCCTTTAACTCCGCTCATTCTTGATGTATTCGAAAAATTTCTGTGGCAGTCAATTCTTGAGACAGTAAACTCCGATACTGAGGTCAACTGATGATTACTTGCAAAAATGGTTCAGGACTTCTTTAATAAAGAATATGCCCCCTTTCTAGGAGTTTTGTGCGTATGCTTGGTCAGTCTCACCAGCATTGTGCTGTTCTGTACTGCACTATCCCCAGGATTGGCCCAGTCTAGTCGATGCGCTGATCCTGCAGACAGTAGCGAAATGGGCTAATCCCAGAGACTGTTTAACAGGGCCACCAAACTAGGGCTATCAAGGAAGACAGACACCTGACATGTTTAGATTACCCACCGTGGTAGCTTAGCATGTAGGATGTCGCGTTACTAAGCTCGAGGGCGCGGGTTTGATTCCCGGTCACGGTGGCCGCATTTTGATGGGGACGAAATGCAATGAACACATGTGTGCAGGTTTAGGTGCCTGTTAAAGAACCCCAGGAGGTCGAAATCAATCCGGAGTCCCCCATTACGGTGTGCCTCGCAATCATATCGTGGTTTTGGCACGTAAAACTGCAGCAATTGTATTAATTATTATTGACATGTTTAGATTTTGCCATGTGCGCATGGGCCTTGCCAGCACGAGACACAGGTTGGTGCCTCGTGCTGCAGTGATTTGCACAATTGCATTATGCAGCTGTCAACTACAGTTCAGTCTGTGAGATGTTTTTTCGTCTTTGCCAAGACATGTTGTGGCTGTTGCAAGGTTTGGCACTGTGTCACACGGTATGACACGATGAGATTACGATTGGAACAGAAGCATTTGTTGTGAAAGGCAGCAAGTGGTGTTAATGGTCAACTGTAATGAAATTTCGGACTTTGTAAGAGGCCTGCTTTCATATAGCGCATATAAAAAGCCATCTCCTTTTTTATATGCGTGTGAATACTTCACAAAAAAAATCTGCAGACGTGAATGATTCATCGGTTATTGAACTAGTGACGGTAGGGGGCTGATGCAGCTGATACCACCATAATACAAAGAACCTCTTTTCTGTGTGTGATGCACACAATAGCATCCTCGAACACTACAGTATTGCAGGTTATAGCCACCAGATGCCACCAATCTGTATGGTGCGAATTGCAGAATTGCGAAGTGAGAATGTGGTGCATTAGTATGGTGGTTGGAATGTCCTGCTTGAAAATGCTCTTTGCCACAGAATTGCAAGCTTGAATACCAGTGGTATGTGAGGGCGGACTTTTCTTTCAAATGCTCAAGTGATTGCTTTTGGGTATCCCTCGAACTTTTCGGAGACATTTGTAAGCAGCATTTAAAGGGGCCATGACACCCAATTTTAAATCATAAGCTGTGTTATGATGGTTAATCCTTGTGCGTTCACGAACGAGCTGGTGGAATTTTAGCGGATTTTTCGAACACTTAATTTATAATTGAATATTTTTATAAACACACGAGCGGCCTGAGAGTCGGGCAACACTGGCGCACTCGTGAGCCGAGACATAGCAAGCTGCTTGCTTTGCGAGTGTCTGTATTCCACCGAATGATTATGCTCTTTGCTCAGCTGTGCGTGAAATTGGGGTATTTCAGTTTTCTTCAGCTTGGCACCGATATTCAACGATTTGCAGCGGCTGAAACTGGTAGAAGACGACGGCTTCACTCCATGCAGCACATGACGTCACACATGCCGTTCTGACGTCACACATGCCATGGCAAAATGGTGGTCGCGGCCGGTGGGCGGGGTTTCTAGCCGCCGACTTCTAGGGCTCATTTTGCGCTGAAATATTCTTTTACAGTCCATTTTTCATATATGTACAGGCATAATAGACCCTCTACTATTTTTCGCTGAAAACCTCAAATTGTTGGGTGACCGTGTCATGGCCCCTTTAATGTGTCTAATTCGTGAAACTATCAAATGTCATGCAGTGTTTCAAGAAGTTCTTGTGGTGCTCAAGAGGTGCCCATGACGGGATTTTGTAGCTTCTACTACACTGTGTTTGTTTATTGTCTGTTTACACAGGACAAAAATGCACTCACTGGCACTGCATTGTTGATCATAATGCTGTGCTGATCAATTTTCAAAGGATTGAATATTCTGCAGTGACATCATTACAATGGCAGCGATAGAAACCATGGGAGGATGGTTGCCAGAGTCAGTTCCAGCTGCTCAGTAGATATCCTGTTAGGACATTTGTTGCTTGTATGTAGTGATGTTTCTATGAGGCATGTGGGTGTTCGGGACATATGGACCCGGCTGTGCACCCAGCTGGTAGCCTTCAGTCTCTCACAGTGCTAAGAGATGAGTGACACACTGATGTAATTTTCCCTGCACCTATTGTTCTAGCAGAGGATATTCTGTGACCAGCTTCTAGTAAAGCGTTGCCCATGCTCTGAAGTGCTTCTTTTGGACCCTCCATTCGCAAGCCAGTGCTCCAGCATAGTGCATTGTGTTCAACAGAGGAACAGTTTGTGTGGCATAAGTGGAACACCAGTTCTGCATTCTCATTCGGTACCTGGGACAGCATGTCGTGTACTCAGTTGTGTGGGACATGACACAGTGGTACGAGTGCACATGGAGTGTCTGTATATTTGCTATCGCAACAAAATGAGCTTTGCACGTCACAAGGGAACAAAGCAGAGTATTGAAGCTGGGTTCCGGGACTCTCCAATATCAGCGGGAGTAGGTGGTCATCAGCATGAGCAAACACCTTGCTTTGTGACCAGTATTACACTGGTACAGCAGCCAGGCAAGGTACCATTATCTATAGGTCCTGTAATTTGAGAGCAACTCAGTGCTTGACACGTGGCCAAAGGCTGCCGTAATCTGATACATGGAACATTCATGTCTTACAATGTGGATCACAGCTGCCATGTACTGACCTCTGGCCACCTGAAGACAGATCTCTCAAAAATAAGAACATGCTGTATTACTACATATTGCTGCCTTGCATGGCAGTACAAAAGGTGGGCACAGCCTTTTCTTTTTTTTTTCTATTACTATAGCATGTTTTGTGGTTTGTATCTCATATTGTAGCACGAATGAACATGTAATATTTTTGTAAGTAGTTCATTGACATCTCTAAACATGGCTCTAGGCTCCCTTTAACTGGCTTGAAGTTGGATGAAGACAGATCTGTTAGTTCTGAACATATTGTATTACAACTGCCTTTGCCATAGCACTGTGAAGTGTTTTTGTCTGTAGATGTGCATGTATGCTGTATTTAGCTTGAATGCTATCTGTATCCATTTGTGTATCACATGTGAACATGTAGCATTATTTTTTTTTTTTTGAAAGGGTATGGTTTACTTGTCGACATATTTTTTGTGAGTAAAATAAAGTGAAAAGCCCTGTTCAGAAAATTGTTTTTTTAACTCCTTCAATTCAGTACTTACATTTGCCACTGTGTAAGCTGTTTACAAGTGGGTCAGTCAGGAAAAACTGACCCACTTGTAACATAGAGTTTCAGTTTAACTTAATGTCAAACTAAGTTCATGGATTGTTCCCACAGTCACTTCTGATGAGGGGAGGGACTGAGGTTTAGTGATTATTAATTCGCAAATGTCGTACCAACTTGCCCAGACAAAAGCACTCTTGTAACTAGGAGCGTGTGGTTTGCATTTTAGTTTCACATGAAACCATGCTCTGTTTGGAATTTTGTCTATATGCCAAGAGTTGTATGCTAGGACGTCTAGCGAGTGTTATACCACAGGATTTTTAAATACGGACACAAAGAAACATTGTAAAGCGCTGGCACCAGGAGGCAACCTAGCTACTTTCCTCATGCGGAGGCTCGCACCATTTGCCTCAACCAATGCCATCAAATGATAGTTCCCTCCTGCCTACCTCCTTTTTTGTTACTTAACCCCTGCCTCCACTTCATCTACTTTCATGCTGCGCATTGAATATCCAGAGGTGGCTCTGCGCTTTGCGTCTCATGAGTTGTTCCCACTGCTGCTGGCTATTTGTGAGCTCCATGCAGCATGCATGTGATGCAGAATCACCCTGCCGCATTGCGTCGTCTTGCTTCACACTTCAGTGGCTCCTTCGTACAAGAGAATGGCTTTTATTTGAACTTTAAGCTGTGTTTGGAACAGACATGCATCAATGCAATAACTTTGCAGATGCAATAGTCAAACTTCCTCCTATAGCAGCTAGTGCTGTTTAGATGCTGTGCAAAATCGTGTTACATTCAGTATCGGCACCAAATCATAACAGAACAGCTTGTAGTTTCTTGCCAGAGTACAAAAGTTGGCCCTTATGACATCACCATCATACTTAAGTCGCCACTGTGTTGCTGCTGTTGTCACACACAAACACGCTGGTCGCCCTGGTAATGTTTTGCAGAATGCCAAAAGATGCTGGATAAGCCAGCTATCTGTATAGAATCAATTCCCACATTGTGTGGTATCTGCATACACTTAACTCTACAGTTATGCTGCAAGACCGCATTTTTCGGGGGGTGGGGGGTGGCTGGATTATTTGGTAAACAATTGATATGAAGTCTTGCCTGGCAAACATTTTGCATCAATGCATCAGGACGGGCAATAGACTAGCGCCCATCCTGTTTTCATGTCCTCTCTTGTGTCTGTGTGTTTATATTTTGTACTGCAAAATCTTTGCCATTTCTAGCAACCAACTAGTCCACATTACCGCTTTGATGTCTTGCCTGGTTTACCTGGACTTTGGTTGCCAAGCAGGCAGCAAAACCAGAACGTTTCTGCTGAGTAATTGCTTCGTACTAGTTGGTGTTGTGCTGTGCAAAGCGATCACTATTAGGTGTGGAAAAAAGAGACCATAAAAAAAAAAAAGAGTGCAGATTACCAAATGTTTTTATTTTTAGAACACCAGCAAGCCATCATAAAGGCAGGATACACATGTGTCACCAGGAGAGAGCCCATCAATTTTAGAAAAGTATATTTCATTACTGATACAAACATATCTTGTCTGCCATCAAGGCCATTTTGATACTACCATATATGGGTGTATACAACACGGATAAAAACCTTGCATGCGACATTATACCTAATTGGTGAAATCGGACATTGCGGACCTCATAACAAGTGACCGAAACATGGTTTCAAAATTCGTGAAGCATGAAATTTTTTTTTGCTAAAACGAGTAACTAGAGAGATGCAAAACAAAACAAAATTTAAGCACTAATACATGTTCACGACAAAAGTTACGGTCACATCAAATGTGGCAGTCGAGGAAGGCTGTCTTCCCTATGTTCTTTCCTATCATGTGTCTTTTTTCATTTCATTGCATTTTAACACCTTAATGACTCCATTTGGGGTATTTCATAAGGGGTGGCTATCATGTTTATACAATAAAAAGCAGGTGTTACGGTGAGGTACATGCTTGCACAGTGTCCAGAAACTCGGAATGAGTTGCAGCAGCATGGTGGGGCAGGTCGTTCCAGTCTCTGGCAGCCCAAGGCAAAAATGAGGCTTGAAATGTTATGGTTCGTGTTCGAGGACAGGTAACATGCACTTGACGGCTGGTGCACTGTGATGTGCGTGAACATGATTGCACGTTGTAAAGTGGGCGGTTTAGTGAGCTGCAAAAGAATTTGGGGAAAAGAGAGAGCGTGGCAACACGACGACAAAACGCGAGGGATGACAAGCTAGATTTTGTCTTTAAGAGAGAAATGATGATGTTATATGAACATGAAGAATGGATGAATTTAGCGGCACGATTCTGAACTTATTCAAGTGCATCGAAAATATATGCTTGGTGGGGGTTCCAGATGGCAGCGGCATATTCTAGTTGTGGCCTGACCAATGATTTGTACGGCAGTAGTTTGACATGCTGTGGAGCATGACAGAGACGACGTTTCATGAATCCTAAGGTTTTGTGCACTGATGAAATGACATTAGTCGCAAGCGCATTCCAGGAAAGGTTGTGGGACAGGGTTATGCCAAAGTACTTGTACATGAGAATTGATTCGACTGGGATGTTTGCGATTGTGTAGGTAGAAAGGAATGAATTACACTTGCAGGGAATTGAAACGAATTTGCCCTTAGTGATAAAGGCCATTTGCCAATGGCTGCACCAGTTATCCACGTTATCGAGGTCGTTCTGTAGAGATGTTTGGTCTGAAGGGTTAGTTATAGTACGATAAATTACACAATCAGCGAACATGCAAACAGGACAAGATACATGCTGTGGAAGATCATTAATGCATATTAGGAAAAGAAGTGGTCCCAAGACTGATCCTTGGGGAATGCCTGAAGTGACAGGAAGGGGCTTGGATGAGTGGTTATTTGCAAGGATAAACTGGGAATTGTTAGTTAGGAATTCGTTTATCCATTGCATTACGTGAGGGTCTATGTTCAACAAGGATAATTTCATTAGTAAGCGGTTATGAGGAACTGTTAAAAGCTTTAGAGTAGTCTTAAAAAGATGACATCTGTTTGAATGTTGTTATGAAGATTAACATGGAGATCATGAAGGAAGATGGCTAGTTGTGTTTCACAAGAAAGCCCCTCACGAAAACCAGGCTGAAAAGGATAAAAGACGTTTACTGAATCTAAGACGGCCATGATACGCAATTACACGACATGTTCCATGATTTTGCAAGGGACACTAGTTAATGAAATGGGGCGGTAGTTTAAGGGGGAGTCTTTGTTAACTGCTTTTAAGACTGGAACGACCTTTCCCACTTTCCAGTTACATGGTAAGGCACCTATAGACAATGACTGGAAAAACAGTAGGGTGAAACATGCTGCATATATATGCTTACTGTTCATTAGAATCTTTCAAGTTAATTCTGTGTACAACTGAAGAAGTATACAGTTGGCTTTTTTCAATGATTGACAGTATGACATCAACAGAAAACATAATGGGTAGTGTATGCGATAATATGTTAGTTGGTAGTGGAACGACTGGAGTGGTAGTTTCTTTTGTAAACACAGAGAAAAATGCTGCATTGAAAATATCAGCGCACTCAGTGTCTGTCGCTGTTGCACCTTCTGTATTTGTCACGCTGATGGTGTGGGTTTCTGGGGGGATTTAAAACGTGCCAGAACTGCCAAGGATTACGAGTAAGTAGCTGGGGTAGGTCAATGCTAAAAAAAAATTTTTTAGCAGTGCGAACAGCACTCAAGTAGGTGTTCTCTGCCATGCTTGAGTGCTTCGACCATGCTTGAGTGCTTCCAAGATGCATGGCTAATCGGAAGCAACGTTTCTTTTTATTTTAAAGCGTACTTAGGGCTTTGGTGAACTACGGCTTATTTTGATTTGTGTGCATTGTTATTCTTGCTATATATTTTGTTACAAGTTCATGCATTTTGTTTCTAAATAGTGTCCAGTTTTCCTGAAGTGTGTGCGTAAGGACTAATGTTTTGAAGGTTGAAAAGAAGTTGCCTAACTTAGTATTAATGGCTTCGTAGTGTCCATTGTCATATAAGCTGTAGTTTCTTTGGACTGTTGGACTTTCAACCGATCTGAAAAGATCGGTTGAAAGGGGAAGGTGGCATGTATTACTTTACGATTGATTATTTCGTGGAGCTAAGTTAACCATGATAGACTGTCTGTCGGGATGATGGTTAGTATAAGGCCGAGTACTTTAAAGGAGTCTTTTAAACCCATGTGGGCTCATATACAAGTTGAGTTAGACTGAAATTATGACACATATTAACAAAATATTCAGCAGCATCATTCCCTGTTATTAAAGCAACACTGTTACTCCACTTGATTTGTGGAAAACTAAAATCACCAAAAAGCAGAATTTCCCAGTAAGCCTTTTCTTATGTTCTGTGCAGCCGAGTTATTGTTAGAGTTAACAACCTTGAAGATCTGTTATGTTCTGCCACTCATATGCCAGTCGTGCAGAATAGACAGCGTGGCACAGTACGTTATACAACTACTTTCTGGGCTCTCTCTCTGCACGGCCTTTGACTGTGCGCCTATCTTTGGAATGCAGTTTCCCTCGAGCAGCTCGTCTCGTCTGGGCACAAGCTCCCCGTGGCTTCGATTACATGACCTTGCTACCGCTTCCTAGAAGAAAGCTCGGGTTGAAGGCCAAGGCGTGGCGACATGCGGTCCAAATGCGAGGAGTGTGATGACAGGCAAACACCTCTTGAGTCACGCGTAATCATTCGAGGGGCGAGAGGTGGTCTGTTCACCATATCTTTAATGACCGCCACGGCAGCTCCAGCTCGCTGAGTGTAGGGAAACGGCCTGAAGGAGTCCAGGGCTACAACACTGTATATCTCGGGTGAGGTATGCGAACTTGCTGTCACTTCTGGTATTCCGTGAGAGTGGGCTTGCGGACACATTGCGCAAAAACGTGAAAACAGATTTTAGAGGCATCCATGCAGCGAGGAATCGCTAAAAGCATGGGAGCAGGAGAGAGAGGGAGCCATGATGGGAAGAAGTGAAAACGCCTGTCTAAAGTGTAAAAACACTGCTGTCGAGATTAAGTACAGCTAGGCTAAGGGAATGTCAAGGCGGACCAGCAGTGGTCACCTCCCCTTTTCTTTGTTTACTGCAAGGTATTAAAGACTGTATGGAACTCACTTTCCTTCAATCCACGCTGTAATGACTGAACTGATTGATCAGTAAGACTCAGCACAATGCAACTTTTGTCTGGGCCGTAACCACTTGGTGGTCAAACAGTGAAATTCGGTTTGTCATGTGTTGTAACAGTGTTATAGGCTCTAACTTAAGAAAGTTAAGTAGATGAGTAAGGTGCTGTTTATGTTTATGTTGTAATCACTGTGCTTTTGCAAGCTGTACATCTGACTCTGCAAATATTTTGCTACAATATATCATCAAGTTTTTAAGGTGAAAGCCTTAGATGCTTCACCAAACATGAACATATTGACCGGCATCAACACGGGTGATGCAAAAAGTCGTCATCACGTGATGGCGTCACCGTATGGCATCATCATGACAGCACAGATTGCCAAAATTTGTGACGTCATTATGACGTCACAGTCGCGTAACGTCACAGATGACGTCATCGCATGACAACGTAGCTTGGTCAAAGGTAGGCCGATCACGGAGGCAGTGCAAAACCAGGTGAGGTGCCTCCGATCCTGGAGGCAGTGGAAAAACACATTAGGTGCAGAAAGCTTCCGAAGGGTGGCAGGGCAGGATCAATACATCGACTGAGAAGATAAAGAAGATGGCTTTTGCCTTCCAGTCGTATTAAGTGAGTGCATAAGGGACCCTGTGAGTTTTATTACCGCCAACCTACCTCCCGCTTCCCATCACCTTGATGGGACTTGACCCACTTCAAGGAGAATGAACAAAACATAACTAGATCGAAAAATCAAAAAGCAGATCAAACTCTCAGCGTGAAGCTAATTTGTACTAAAAAAAATATAATGAAGGCATTATCAAGCTTTGTGAAAATACCTTCAAGTGAGAACAACGGGTATAACAGGCCCCCGTGATCAAAATGATTAGTCAGTGTGGCACTGCATCATAATTAATTCTACATGAATTGCCAGAACACAGGCAGTTCCCATGCCCTGTTAGGGCATGGGAACTTTTTGATGACTTGCACACGATGTAATCTGCTATACAGAAAATAAGCTCAGTCGCCTTCCTTTTCTGTAGTCCCTTAGTGGTCAAAAGTAGTCACCGGGGCTTATCCAGCATGGCTTTAACGACAAGTTCTGCTTTATGAACAACGTTTTGTTCAGGAGCATCTGATGGGGCTAGCAGAGGATTTACCAACTCGGGTGGTAAGTTACCACTCCTTCATGGCATGGCAAGACTGTAAAATGCTAGGTTATTTACAATTCATTATGGAAAGTATTCAGCATGCACACAACAAAGACGTACGGGAAAAAGACAAACAAGCGCTTCTTCTTTTACGTCTTTTTTGTGTGCATGCTGAATACTTTTCACAATGAATTCCTACCAACTCGCCCAATTTTCTATACTTTTACATTATTGGCAATTATCAAAAAGTGTTCAGTAGTAGACAGCGAGAGACAGAAAGAAACAGAACGAAAGAGAGAAAGAGAAATTCTTGGTTAAAAAATCCGACAGATCCCACGCACTGTGGGAATCGATGTAATGTGAAGCAGACAGCAAAGATCGGGCTGCATACATCGCCTTGTTTGCCTTTGCGGCAAGTGAGGTCATTCATGTCGGGACATCTAGTTTACTGTATATCGCATGTTTGTCATGCATTCATGCATGTACAATCTTTAATGTAATGAAAAGTATATTTTGGTATACGCACGGTATGGGAATGAAACGGTATGGTATACACGTTTCATTATACGGTATGGTATAATAAAACGGTATGGTATACACCATACCAATTTTGGTGTATATCCAGTTAACAAAACAGCCGGAAGCGCACCATGAGAGTGGCATGTAACTCATGCCTTACATGACATGCATGTCATGATTGTCATGTTACCACCTGTCATTTATGCTCGTCATACAGTCACGTCACGCCATACCAATTTTGGTATATATCAAGTTAACGAAACGGCCGCAAGAGCACCAAGGCTGTGGCATGTAAATCATGCCCACGACATGCATGTAACGATTGTCATGTTACCACCTGTCATTTACGCTCGTCATACAGTCACGTCACGCAATACCAGTTTTGGTGTATGTTTAGCTAGCGAAACGGCCGCGAGCGCACCATGAGCGTGGCATGTAAATCATGACCTACACGACATGCATGTCATGATTGTCACGTTACCACCTGTCATTTATGCTCGTCATACAGTCGCATACCAGTTTTTGTGTATGTCAAGCTAGCGTACCGGCCGACAGCGCACCATGAGCGTGGCATGTAAATCATGCTGCACATGAAATGCACGTCATGATTGTCATGTTACCACCGGTAGCCAGGAATTTTTTTCAGGGGGGGGGGCACTTCATGAAAAACTTGACTATTTGAGAAAGACACCTGTTATTTATTTTCGGTAAGAACACCTACTTCACAAAAATTTCGGGGGGGGGGCCCTAGCCCCCCCCCCCCCCCCCGGCTACGGGCCTGCACCGGGCATTTATGCTCGTACACTCACGTCATGCAATACGAATTTTGGTGTTTATCAAGCCAGCGAAACGGCCACGAGTGCACCATGAGCATGGCATGTAATTCATGCATGACATGCATGTCATAATTTTCATGTTTCCACCTGTGATTGTTCTTCATACAGTCACGTCACGCGATAACAGTTTTGGTATATGTCAAGCAAGTGAAACGGCCGCAAGCGCACCATGAGCTGGGCATGCATGAGCGTACATGACATGCATGTCGACGATTTCATGTTACCACCTGTCATTTATGTTCGCCACACAGAAAAGATTCGTCGTACTAATTTTGGTATATGTCCATTTAATTAAACGGTCGCGGGCACCCCGGACCATGCCATGTAAATCATGCTGTATATGACATGCGTGTCATGAGTTGCACGATAGGATCACTTTAGCTTGTCAGACAATGTTGTCACGCCACACCAATTTTGGTATATATCAAGTTAACGAAACGGCCGCGAGAGCACCGAGGCCGTGGTATGTAAATCATGCCGTTCATGACATGCATGTCATGATTTGTTATGACCTATAATTTATGTTCGTCATACAGTCATGTTGTGCCAAACGAAGTTGTCAGGAGAGCACAAACATGGCACAAAGCCGTAGGCGGCTAGACAGACAGACAGATATACGCTCAAAGTCGCAGAAGTTCGCTAAGAAATGCTTCGCATTTAAAAATTCCTTGACGAGGCGAGATTCGAAACCGCGTCCCCTCGATGCGAAGGCGAGCGTCGTAACCACTCGGCCATCCAGGGCACGCTAGCAGAGCTTAAAAGTATAGCAAGGGGGTTTGCAAGGAATGTGAGGGTGCCTCGCCACGGTGGTCTAGTGGTTATGGCGCTCGACTGCTAACCTGAAGGTCGCGGAATCGAATCCCGGCCGCGGCGGCTGCATTTTCGATGGAGGCGAAAATGCTTGAGGCCCGTGTACTTAGATTTACGTGCACGTTAAAGAACCCCAGGTGGCCGAAATTTGTGGAGCCCTCCACTACGGCGTCTCTCATAATCATATCATGGTATATTATTAATGTGAGGGTGAGGACACATATGTGGATGAGGACAGGGTTGCCACTGACTTTCGAGTCAAAGTCGCCAAACAACGAGGAAAAGGTCGCCATTTTTAGGGGCGAAGCTCCTTAAAGCGGCACCCGTTCGTCCCTCGTAGTCGTAGTCGTAGTGCGTAACCAGTCGTAACGCTAGTACCAGATCTTGACCTCCAAGGTGGTGCCGGTGGGAGATTTTTCCTGTGCGTTGTTGAACAATAAAAAATTCGCAGCGTGCACGTTAACTAAAAGCCGAATTCTTCTGTCTCTCATTCCCCATTAGCAGCCATTGGCATGTTCCAGTAGGAAACGTCAGTAGAAGTAGAAGTGTAAGTGTTAGCTAAAAGCCGACTTCTTCTGTCTCTCATTCCCATTAGCAGCCATTGTTTACCTCCAAGGTAGTGCCTGGTGAGATTTCTCCTGTGCGTGATTAAACAATAAAAATTTTGTTCAAACGCCGTTGATTGATGAAATAAACCAACGAAAGACGCCAGATGTTTCCTAAAGCAAACGAAAAGACGCCAGCTGCTTAACGAAAGATGCCAGATGTTTTCTAAAGCAATGGTTTTCTAAACAATGAAAATTCACAGCGTACATGTAAAATTAAAGTGAGCTGCAAGTCGTCATAACTCATCGAACCTTTAGTATAAACGCGCCCAATCTCACGTCGGTGATGATGTACTGGGCAGAATTCAGGGAAGATTCACGGTTTACCGATGAACCTCCGCAGCTTCGCCCACTCATCATCATTCACTCCGTGGATATGCTGTGATTTTTTTTTTTCATATTTAGAGTACCATCCAAAACCCTCCCATTATACTGACATTTTTCAATGCCACTCGCATCGCCCGCTTCACAATGTGACTGCTTCGTGCGCCTGGTTCCCCGACAAGCCGTGAGGTGGGCTTGGTGCCGTAAGGTTTACCACCAATTATGAATGGAACGCTCATGATATCCTTGCATCCATGTCCGTTCCTTGGAAAAGTAAAAGTGGTAAACCTTGTGTGAAAACCATAAAAGCGTTGTTTGTAGACAGGTTTACGTTCCCATATATGAATTAAAAGGTTTATTGAAGGTGACAGGACAGAAGTCTTGCAGGAACCGATCATTAGTCGAGATATATACCTTTTCACTTTGAACTGATATGATACCGGTCACCATACTTCAAGCTTGTTGCTGTTTTTTTTTTAACGTCACCGTGTGTACACATGTATGTGATTGTTGAATATGTTGTTTTGACTGTTATGTTATGTCTTGACTGTTAAGTTGTATATTGTATGTACTACGGGGTAATTGTGATTAGAAATTTGGACACTATGTACTTTATGTTTATGGACCCTATGTACTCCAAGAGCTAAGGAGTAGCCGGCGCCTTATTTGTGCGCCAACATCTCCTTACATCATGTCAATAAAAAAAAAAAAAGCTTGCGCTTGCTTTGTCAAAATTTTGACCAAGCCTGCTTGGTCAAAATTTGGCTTGCTAACCTAAGCAAGAACTGAGTGAGCTGCTGTGCGGCAGCCACAACGTAATCATTATGTTTCTTAGAGTCAGCGTGCTTCAGGAGGTCCGCGTAATGAGACCTCAATATACAGCTGCTGTATTTGCACTTTGCTACTTGTCCTTGTTCTGTCGACGATATCCTATCTGGAAAGCATTTCGAAAGTGAACAAAGAAAAACAACTCCGTTTAGAAAAGATAATGCCGCTGCGACTGGTTCCGTTCAACTTGGCGAAACTTGGCGAAATATTCAACTACAGCTGTGAAGAAGTCGCTAGGCTATTAGAACAGTTGGAGCTTTGGCGGGACAAATGGTAGAAACACGCGGCCACCCCGTCGTTTGGCCACTTCAGTAGCGAAACTTTAGAGAATCTTAAAGCGCCTAAGCGATAAACTGACAGTCTAACACCGCCACATCGCTGCAGGTGAAGATATCATCTGACTTACATTTTGCTGGGATGTCGCTGGGGACGCGCCAGTTACCAGTACCTCCTGCATCTAAATTAATTGAGGACATACACACGAGTTGCAGGACGGACGGACGAAATGACGCGTAATGTGCGCCTTCTATTGGTAGGTCTAAAATCAAGAAAAATAGAGAGAACGTTGTCGCTTATTCGTTGGGAAGACACTGACATTAACTGAGCCATGTCGCCATTCATAATTTTACGTCACCAAGGGCCTATCAAATTTGCCAATTTGGCGAAAAGTAGCCACCATTGGCAACCCAGGATGAAGAGGAGGGAAAGGAGGAGGGAAGAACGCGTTCAGAGAGAGAATAAAAAGATAACGAAGAGAAAGAGAGAAATAGATAGAAAGAAATAGATAGAAAGAAAGCGAAGAAAGAGAGAAAAAGGTAGAACGCGAGAGAACGACTACAGAGAGAGAGAGAGAGAAAGAGAGAAAGGGAAGGAAGAGAGAAAAAATAGAAAGACAGAGAAAGAAATAGACAAAGAGACAGAAAGACAGACACAAAAAAAAGGGAGCAAGCATAGTCATGTATAGCATATTATAGCAAGGGGCGCAAAAGCCTAGCCAAGCCAAGACCAGTTAAGTGCCCACGAGCTCTGCTGTGAGCCAGCCTTGCGCGACTTAGTGTAAGCTGCGCTAATTTTTTGCTGACACTTGAAAGAATCGGCAGTACCCACATCCCCTCCTTTCCAACGCCAGAAAAATGAAACCCCCTCGTTTTCGAACATTTCGACTTTCATCATTATTCTGTATACACACACACACACTTATCCTATTATACCAATGGAGGAGAGGGAGCTAGCTAATAAATTGCACACTCTGAAGAAAATCGATTTCACCGCCGCGTGTTTCCACAGTGCAAGACACTAGCAGGGGACGGGATGAAGACAGGACAACGCATCTCGTCCCCTGTGTGTGTGTTTCTTTTTTTGCTATAATTTCTGTAGTGCGATGAACTACCACCAACACGCCCAAACTTATTCCCTTCTTAGAATGACAAAAAGCTGATATAGTTGGTAGGGCTTCATGATAAGACACAGTAGGCTTGCAAACACGGACGCGCCTACGATTTGCACGCCTATCTTTTATCATGAATTCCTCCCTACCCACGTGTTTCCATCGAGCGGCCGTTCAGTTAAACAGGTAAATTCGTCTCGACGAAGAGAAGTCCTGTTCTCGCCAGGCTGTCTCGAGAGTAGCAGTTGTAAAATATAAACTCCTATTGACGTAGGAATTTAGTTCCAGTTGGTGGGTCCCTCATTCCAGGCTCGTGGGCGCGGCCCGCCGGTCTCGGTCGAGAAGGGCCGTACTTGGGAACCACAGCGCCCACTGCCTACTATTGGAGGTTTGCCCCCCCCCCCCCCCCTCGACAAAAAAAAGATGGGGGATTTAATGTGGCCGGATCTGGCCCGACCATCTGATATGGTCAAGCCGCGCCATATCAGAGAAGAGCTTTGCGCCGACCCTCACTGTCTCGCATGCCTAAACGCGAGAACGGCACCGACAATTTGCAGCCGGATATCTTAGCGCACGGGCGTGCTATAGAATAATTATGCTAAGTGTAACTCTGCAGAAACACAGCAGCCTCTAACTTTTCAATGCAAACGTGCCCGTTTACTACAGTCAATAAAGTGTTCGATATTCAATTTGAGTTCATTGGGCGGCTGACAGTGGTAATCTCATTTTGTTTACTCCTAGCCATATAGCTTATTTACAGAGATGGCCTTCACGTACCTCCCAGGCCCTAGTTTTAAGAAAACCGTAAAACTTTAATCACCCGGCCTGCATTGCGAAGTGAAAGGAGTGTTGTCATAATTTTGTTTTGTATTCAAAACTTTACGTGGCGTTATATTCTGCCTGTATTATGTGGTATAGTTCAGGGCATCTTTATTGTGCTACTGATAAACAAAGTAAGGTAAGACAGATTTTTTTGTTATTCTTTTTTCCCAGCGACGCATGATCTAACTCCACCATCTCTTTGATGCTCACAATCTTTCACAAAAGTTAACTTACCTGTAAAATTTTGAGGAGGGATGTTTAACTCATTCGGACTGTTCAAAAATAAAAAACGCCAGGCCTGCGCGGAAAGCGCAGCACAGTCACAGCGAAAGCTGGAAGAGCGGCATTTCTAGAGCCCGTTATAAACTCTCCTGTGGCTACTAATACAGGTACATTAGCAACGTACCCACTACGCCACAAAGCGTAATTTTTTGGGAAGTTGGGAAGCACCCAGCACGACATTATTCGATGTTCTGCGGAGAAGCGAGGTACCATATGTAAGCGATTATGTGCAGTTTGTTGATGCGGCGGTTGATGACGATGAATAATTATGGTTGCGCCCTTTGTAATGGGTCGGAAGCTTTAAACGACCCACTAGTTACGTAATGCATATTGTGTGACGCCCGGTCGTTATTTAACTGTCCCACCACGCTATATAACACACTTTAACCGGAGAAACGTAGAGCGAGAGAGAGAGAGAATTTACTTTATTGAGACCCTGAGGAAATGGATCATGGGAGCCTTATGGGCTTCCTTGGCAACCAACAGAAGTGCACTTGCGAGGAACCCACTACGCTATAAATCATTGTAATTTTTTAGAAGTAGGGCAATAGGCACTGTGCCATTTTTCGTCATTCTACAAACAGCCGTGGTACCTGCTAAACGCATGTAAGGCATTATGCGCACTTTGTTGATACTGTGCGTGATGACGATGAAGAATTATGGCAGAGCTCTTTGTAATGGGTTGGAAGCATTCAACAACCTACTCGTTGCGCAATTCGCATTGTGTGACGCCTGGTTACAGAATTCGCGTTGTGCGACGCTTGGTGCTTATTCTACTCTTTTACCACGCTATATTGCATATGCTAATGTGGTTCCTTCCCGACATGAAGCCTGTATAGGACCTTTTTGCAAAGCAGTTTCAAGCACCGGCATGGCTCAGAGGTTGAATACTGGGCTCCCACGCAGAGGGCCCAGGTTCGAACCTCGTTCCATCCTGGAATTTTTTTCTTATTTAGTTTTTTTTCTTATTTCGAGCGATACTGGTTACGGACACCGGCGGCGGCGGCGGCGGCGGACAACTACGGCACCAAAAACGGCCGGTGAAATGATCTCATAACAGCTTTCGCTGTAAAAAGTCTCACCACTTAACCAGTACACAGACCAAGCCTTGCCCCTGCACTTCCAACGGATATATATGCTCGCATTTATTTCGTGAAAAGCGTACTAAAAGCCATCTCGCAGGCCACAAGGAAACTTTGTTTATCTGTTCCCGTATGACAGTCAGTACTGTTCAGCGACAACGGGACATGTTTACGAACAATCAAAATAATACTGCTGTTCTTAACCACAGAATGAAATCGCGGCAGCGAAGCGATATCTCATGATTCGACTTTCGACGCAAGAACAATTGCAGCACCACCGCATCTAGTGGTAGCGCTCTTCATCGGCATCATATTCCTCTATGATTATTTACCTTCCATATAGGCGCGAGGACCGCCACTGGAAACGCTGGTGCCACCATCGGCGTCACGCGCTAAGCAGGATCAGTGGTGCGTCCTCTGCTTCGGGAACACCGAGGCGCGCTGAAAACAAAATTTAAGAAGACCATCTGCTCTGCAATTCTGATTAAATGGCAAGGTTTTGCCGCTTCGGCTGTGGGCATGACAGCACTGCGGTATGGAGTCGCTGTCTTTGATGGCGTCTTGCATGGTAGGCCACCATCGGCGTGCGCCCGGGGGGGAGGGGGGGGGGGGTCATCTAAAGGGGGCGCCAATCCTGCCCCATGCCTTAACTCAGTCGGACCTTTCACGTCACTTTTCAATGCGCAGGTTCATGGTTACGCATGTGTACTGACGGCAATGGCGGCCAAGGACTCCTGATGTTGCATTCACAGACCTGTTTATGACCTGTTTACTTCCCACCTTTACACCCAGAAAGCCGGGGACCAATGGCAGGCCTTTGTGAGAAGCACGTCATCACATAGTTTTCATTTTTGCATCTGTTGCGGAGCTCGTTTTATTGCAGACTCGAACAACGGGGGGGGGGGTGCTGCAACGAACCTTGCCCCCCCCCCCCCCACACACACACACCACTAATGGAGAACCCTGCGCAGGCCAGTACTCGGTGCCGCGCAGTGCAGGACGTGCGCAACAGAGCGCGGTGTCGCCCTTCACACGTGTCCGCAGGGTAAGAAGCTGCGTGAAGTTTGGATTGTGCCACTTAAAAATGGTACACAGACATCGGCTACAACACGCGTGCGAAGCCAGCACTACCGCGAGGAAGACTACTGCGGCGTGGGGCTGCGGTCGGTGAGTAGCATGAAAGCGCTCACTGAGATGATCGCCCGAGCACGCTAGCGGGCTAATGACTGCTTTCTCCCACAAGCTGGCCCATATGTTGCCCACCTCCATTTCGACTCCAAAATTAGGCTGAATAACTTCCAAATCAAGTTGCCCTGTCCAAACCTAATTTGTTTTTTACGGAGCCGTGTGTATTCTTGTCGGAAAGGTGCCGTCCCTTTTGAGTTATATAGGCACCCGAATTGCTGGAGAACTTAACAAAAAATGTTGCGGGTTAAAACTTTCCATTGTGGTCTCTACACCTAGTTGTTATCCCCCTTTGCAGCTACTTGCTGCAATACAGGGGCGTAGCCAGAAATTTTTTGCGGGGGGGGGGGGGGGGGTTCAACCATACTTTATGTATGTTTGTGCGTGCGTTTGTATGTGTGCGTGTATATATACGCAAGCAAAACTGAAAAATTTCGGGGGGGGGGGGGTTGAACCCCCCCAACCCAACCCTTGGCTACGCCCCTGCTGCAATAACTTGTTTGTTTTAGATGCGAAGCAGCTTATGAACGAGGCCTGTCCCCCTGCGTGACCAGTGCCCCGCGTGCCACTAGATGTATGGAAGAAAGAAGAGAACGAAGTGCTGGCACGAGAGGAGAGCTCGCTCATGGTGTGCAGAAAGGAATGTTTGCCTGAGAATAGTAGAGTAGAGCCTGGAAGCTGTGGCTCATACCCACACTGGGGGATTGGCCAAGAACCGGTTAGTTTTTAAAGGAAAAATTGAAATTGAAGTTCAAACTTTGTTTAATTAATACGAAAGAAGTATAAATGAATTAGAGTTAAAATTATACTACTAATAATAATATAGAATAGAATTGAATCAATAAAACCGATAATTTTGGGGAAAAATAGAAATAATATTTTGGAAAGGTAAATTTTACAATCTAAATCTTTTTGAACCTTTAAGAAACTCCTGCAATGCATCAGCAATCTTCCCGTCACTGTGGCCCATAGAAAAAGCCCCGAAAGACAGTACATTTTGTTCATTTAATTCTAATCTAAGCAGACGGAAAACAACACCTAAGGTATTTTTGCGCAAGGTAGAGTACCTCTTGCAGGAAATGAGAAAGTGCTTCGTTGTCTCATGTATTCCGCAAAAAGGACAATTAGGCGATGCTGCCAGACCAGCTCTGTGTAGATAAAAATTTAGATAGGGAGTTTGACAACGTAGTCTTATGATTGCGACTTCTATTGCTCGTGATTGACATACTTTACTATTCCACTGATGATTTAAATGCTGGAATTCTAATATGGTCGTTAATGACGGTGCGGAAAATTCTTCTAACATCATTTTCCTCCTAAATCTAGCACATGTAATGAATTTGGATGCGGGCAATACCTGAATTACCGGGCCATTCAATGATGACCTGGCTAGCGCGTCTGCCATTTCATTCATAAATATGCCCTTATGCCCAGGAACCCACACTAATTTGATGAACTTTATGTGCAGTGGAACTAATGATTTGAACACATCCAAAACATACGAGTCCTCGTTTGCAGTGAGGGAGGAACATACTGATAGTGAGTCCGTCAAAATTATTGCGGAGCTTATTGATGCTTCTAATTTACGTAAGGCTAGACTGATGGCTAAAAATTCTGCTACAAAGATGGGCACAAAATCTGGAAGGCGAAGTGAAAACGACCAGTCTAGAGTAGGAGAGAAAATCCCAATTCCACATTTTTCTTCATTTTGGGAAGCATCCGTCGCTATGACTGTCTTAATTGGCATATGCTCCAGGTAATCACTTAATATATCGTTTAATAATCGGTATGACATTAGTTTTGCATTTTTTGGAAAAATGTCATCAAACTGTATTTTAATAGAGTTGTTACTATTACTGATTATACACAGATCATTAATTTGAACGTTTATTTTGTCAAGAAGGCTTTCTATAACTAAAATTTGGGGCTTATGAAATCGCGGCCAATATAATCCAAAATACAAGTCAGGACGTGCAATAAAAACTGTTTCGGAACGTCTAACGGAGGATTCATACAGCCTTAGAAATGCCTGTACTGCTAACAATTTAAACCGGGTAGCAAGTGAGGGGAGTCTAGCTTCTATATACAGGACCTTTATTGCAACAAATTTAGGAAGACCTAGGCATAATCTCAAAGCTTGTCTCTCGAGAACTACAAGAGGATGAAGCTTGTAAGCAGCAGCCCCAGCGTATAATATGCACCCGAATTCAAGCACTGGACGAACATACATGCAGTATATTGATATAAGTGTATGTCTCCTCATACCTAATCGGCAATGACTGATCTTCCTTAATAGTCCGACTGCTCGAACACCCTTTGTTGCGATGTTTTCAATATGCGCCTTCCACGTCATAGATCGGTCATATATGACACCGAGATATTTTACTTTCTCTACTTGTGGAATAGGCTCGAGATGATAGGAAAGTGACATGTGGATAGGGTTTTTTAATGGAAATGTAAGCACGGCGCATTTACTGACATTCAAATGTAGATGTATACTATCAAGCCAGCTTTCTAGTGCTGACAAGTATGACTGTAATATTTGGAACAGTTCGTGAATATCACCTGCTGATGAAAAAAATGCGATGTCATCAGCATATACATAAGTGTGGACATCGTCATGTAGAGGGATAGAACTCATTAGGATATTAAATAATACTGGGGAAAGGACTGCGCCTTGCGGGACACCTCTAGTTTGAGCGTAAATAGAAGACGAGATGCCGTTTTGGGAGCAATAGAATGTTCTATTTCTTAAGAATTCCGCAATCCACGCCTGAATATATTTTGGAAAGTTAAGGTTGTGAAGCCGATTGATTAAAACGATGTGTTCAACGCTGTCGTATGCTTTTGAGATGTCAAGAGTGACTAACGCTGCATATTTTCTTTCACGCCTAGCTAATAGTATACGACTTTCGAGATCTATATGGGCCTGCCATATAGAGCATCCTGATCTGAACCCAGTTTGTGCTGGATTTAATATTTGTCTCTCATTAATGAAATTTATTATGAGGCTGTTTAACAGCCTCTCGATTAATTTTACAAAATTTGAAGTAAGCGCAATGGGCCGAATGTTGTCCAATACATACCCCTTACCCGGAATCTTAAGTAATGGTATTACCTTAGCTAATTTCCAATCTGATGGTAGCCATGCCATTCTTAGTGAGTGATTGATTACATCCAATAAAAACACTTGGGATTCCTTATTTAGTATTTTCAGCATTGAAGACGTGACTCCATCCGGGCCAGGAGCAGCTGATGGTAAGTTACCTAACATCTGTGATAATTCCGAACCGGAAATTTCTGAGAAATCTTCATCAAATAATGCTTGCAAAGGAGGTAGTGATAGTTGAGAGGAAAAACGATGTTCTAGCCCTCTACCAATTGTTTCCAACGATTCTTTTATTTCTTGCGGAGACAAACTGATAGAATCTGCATTGATAGGCCGCGGAATCATTTTCTTTTTACGCAGAAATCTATATAATGCGCCTTTATTGTTAGATTTAGAAAGGTAATCGAAAGTCCGAATATCGTAATTTTCTTTTGCGTTCAAAACAGTTCTTTTAAAAATACCAGCGTAGAACTGGTAGTCCTTCCAATTTTGAGGACATTGATTGCACAGCAACTTTTTCCAGGATGCTTTTCTACGTCTGTAGTCCCTAGAACAATCGTCAGTCCACCAAGGAGAGTTAGGATTGTGCGCAACTGACGAGACCACGAATTCAGCTTTCTCGCGAGAATTCTGTAAGACCGAGCAGATGCTCAACGCTTTCGACTTCGTGCTCATATGGGATATTGAAGCGAGTGAAGAAAGCAGTGATTGTTTAAATATTTTGTAATTAATGAACTTATGCGCGTTCGAAACTGATGGGACAACCGGACTTATTTCAAATGTTATCGGCAGGTGGTCGCTATTTGTAGCGCAGTCAACCACTGACCAAGTCGAAATATTCAGGCTGGAGCTAGCGAAAGTCAAATCCAAGGCTGACGCGATGCGACCTTTCACGTACGTAGGGCTTCCTGAATTTAAGCATGTTAAGTGATTATCCTGTGACCAATCCCACAAGCGGCTGCCGCACGCATCAGTTTTTAACCCCCACGTAACATGATGGGAGTTGAAGTCTCCTGCTAATAAAAAATTTCTTCCACACATGCCAATTATCGTGTCCAATGGCCGGGTGTCGTGCACGCCTGAAGGGAAGTAAGCATTGGCTATTGAAAAATTTTGACCAGACGGAAATTTTATGCTTATAACCAGGGCTGGGCAAAGATACTTTGAAATTGTATCGCGATACGATACAAGATACTACCGCAATAAATGTATCCGATACGATACCTGCCAATTGTATCTTAAGATACTTCGATACATTCGCAAATTTGTTATTATAGATCCATATAATGTAGCAGCAAACGCCAATGAACAAAAATGTCCACTTGAAATTTATTGACTGTGACCAACCTTGTTTCATTTGAATGAAATGTATGTTAATATCTTAAAAGTTTTGTCCTTCTTGCTCAAAGTACATTAGCTCAATTCCGAAATAACTTTCTGGGGTTTGTTTAAGCTGCTTAACAGGACAGCTCTTTATAAACTTCGCTGACAGTGGTTCTTGCTTGTTTTTTTGCAATTGATGGGAGTCGCTGCTCTGCTTGCCGACCAGCTAGCGGGTTGCCATCTATTCACAAGGATTTCAATAAGAAGCTTTGTCACGATGGTGCAAATACCGGCGTGGACATTGACCTTGTCCGTAAGCCACCGCTACGCAATACTGGATCTCCGGACAGGTGTACTGCAGCAACAAAGCTGGTAGCGACATTTTTTATGACGCATAGTGTATACGTAGAGGATATAAAACAGAAATGGCTGTTCATATTCTACGTATCTTCTAATGTAAAGCGTTCGTTATCAATTATACTCACTAACGTGCAATTTTGAACATTTTATCTTCAACGAAAGAAAATGTGCAACCAGGAAACGTCTCAGGCGTATTGTGTTGTCACGTGGTATAGTGTTGAATATGAAGGCGGCAGTCAAACTGTAGAAACGAAACTCTTTACTGAGCTAACTTGCGCCAAGAAAAACTAAGTTACTGAAAGCACAAGCAAAGCACGCTGCGCGGTGATAGCGGCGATCACATTCGTCGGTCGTCGGTAATCTGATCATCGGCCGAACGCGTCGTCTTTCATACATCAGGGATCAAAGCTTCCAGCGTTGTCCCTGGAGCTCGCGCAAGCTCCCGATTAAACTAGACTACTCGCGTCCTGCGCATAATTTTAACAGAACAATTGGAAAAAAATTGCGAAGCTTCCGAAACATTGCGGCGCGGCTTGCGCTGAGTGGTGCTAACAGTTATTTTGCGGTTTAAGCCCAATCACACCAAAATAAATAAATAAATAAGAGCGCATGGCAGTATAGTTGCATAAAGCGTCCCAGGACACCGCCGCTATTCGCGCTATTGCCACTTACAGCTCCGATGATCTGGCGACTATAGTAATAGTAAAAAAAAAAATCAGGAAGGCCTAAAAAGGGGGAAAAAAGAAATTAAAAGTAATATAGACAGGGGGTTCTGTATCAAACATTCACAGTGAATAAGTATAGAAGCCCGATGCAGGCGGGACCACTATTAGCTATGCCGATTAAGGATGAAGTATCGTCAGCTTACCTGTTAAGGTAAGACAATAGAAAATTAATTGCCCATGCAAAATTGCCTGAATATACTAGTTAGGACGCTCATGAGAAAGACGGTGCATTTGGTATAAATTTTTCTCGAATCCCCCATCTGACATCTATAAGACAGCCCCTAATAATTTCCATTATTATAATGAAAACTCAATTTCACTATTTTATTAAGCGGTAAAGTAGAATGGTTTATACTGTATACTCAAAGCCCGCCGCGGTGGCCTAATGATTATGGTGCTCGACTACTGAACCAAAGGTCAAAGGAACGAATTCTGGCCGCGGCGGACGAATTTTCGATGGAGGCAAAGATCCTTGAGGCCAGTGTATTTGGGTTTAGGTGCACGTTTAAAAACCCCAGGTGGTCGAAATTTCCGACGCCCTCCACCACGGCGTCTCTCATAATCAAAACGTGATTTGGGGACGTTAAACCCCAAATATTATTATTACTGTATACTCAAGGCACGCCCACATAACTATATATTTGTTTTCGAAATCTCCTTGGCAGAAGAGTAAATTCAAGTGAAGTATAAATGTGTAAACAGTAGCAAATATAACGCAGAAATTTAAAAGTAGTAACAAAGCAGAGAGCTTCTTTTGGCAGCCCTTTACAAAAATATTGCAGCGATAACAGCGGAAAAAATAGCGACCTAGGTATCATATCCAAAAGAAGCGCAGATAAGAAAGCGTTTGTGCTAGCAATCAAATTATGATTTCAAAACCTCTTTGAAAAAAGATAGCAGGAACAAAAAGATACGGTACACCGAGATATCTTTTGCTAGGTAAAGGCTTGTTCTAATAGATCGAGCATCGGTATCGGTGGAGCAATAGATCTTAGAACATTATCTGCATATGAGCCAATGTCATCGTATGTAAGGCAAACTTACATCCAAGAAGTCCTTCAAGTCGCTAGTGTGTGAAAGCCATGAGACGCGAAGCAACTCCGTTCTTGAATTCTTCAGATTTCGTAACGAAGCACCACGCAAGAGAATCAATAACGACACGAAAGCGGCATAAGAATTTCCGTGACAGACGCTGCGCTCATTAGAGTGCGCGGCGCAGGGACCGTGGCTAAGAGAAAGTGTCATGGAACTGACACAAATAAAACGAAAAAAAAATTCGAGAAAACAAGAACTACGTGGGCTGGATGTAGACGTTCGCGCGCGTGTTTGTGTCGAGACTGCGCGAGCGCTGCCACTTTACTCTGTTCCACCAATAGGGACACACAGACCTCATCACCTGCCCTCACTAGAGGAGCTGGCAGAAAGATAAATGTATGTCGCTGCCCTTAGTTTTATTCAGGTGGCTTAGTGGTGCCAGTACCAGCTTCAGAATCGGAGTTCAGCCAGCGATAATTGTTTCGCACGGTGGTGTTGCGATAGCAGTATCTTGTATCTTAAGATACACGATACATTATTGAATGTATCGGAAATACAGATACAGATACACGTTTTGCGAGACGTATCGCGATACAGATACAAGATATCCAAAGAGTATCTAAGATAGTATCTAAGATACATGTATCTTCGATACTGCCCAGCACTGCTTATAACTAATATTTCATATTCTGGATCGAGCAGTTTTAATGTCAACTTTGCTTTGTGACAAATCCTGTTTGATATCAGTGTAATTATGCCACCACCTCGAGAAGGGTGGTCTAATCTAAACGAACGATAATTCTTAAAATAAAAATTGTTCTCTGGAGAAAGCCAAGGTTCTTGTATTAGAATTAAGTGAGGATTTAACTGAGAACTAAGACAATGCAAATCAGTAATAGCAGCAAATATCGAGCGACAATTCCACTGTAAAACTTTCAGGGATCCTATTTTGGCTGAAGAATTGTTGTGGAGATAACTTTCTCCAAAATACTCCCCTTCAGAACTTTACTGGGCGGAAGCTTTTTTGATTTAGTCTGAGGAGAAGGGGGAGCAGCACTGTTCAACGGGGACCGGCTGCGTTTTTGAGCCCGGGCCTCAAGATCGACATCTGTGACCACATGCAGGTCAAGCAAATGTTCCTGACTAACATCCGAATGACACGCTGGGGAGCCACAGATGGTATCGGCAGCATTCTCCTCATCGTTACACAGTGTATTAGCTTCACTTGTATTTAGCAATTGAGGGGACTCCGGAGTGCCTGTTGGTGCTGGCGTTAGAAGCTTAGCAATTTGATTACTGACAGCTTGAGCAATGCACTCGGTAATACTAATTGCTATTTGATCCATTACCTTAGCCATAGCTTTTTCTACAGCTATCTCAACCGCCTGTGCGAGAGACGTCTCAGTGTACATTTGGCGGGCTGTAACGCCAGCATAACCATGCAACCTCTCCTTTACAGTAGCAATGGCTTCTCTCCTAGAGCACCGTCGTTTGTCTACAATTTCTAGGACCTGCATTTCTTGCTGTCTAATTGGGCAATCTGCATTGTCAGCAGCGTGTTGTCCACCACACAAGCAGCACATGTCTTCTTGGGCCGTACATTCTCGATTTGAGTGGGCGTCGCCACATCTGCAACATCGACCGTCTGATTTACATCCGCCGGCGCTATGCCCAAATCTCCAACAGTTCCTGCACTGTAATGGACGAGACGCAAGCTGATCCACTCTGAAGATTAAGGGCCATGCTTTAATTTCAGAAGGACATGAAGTACCAGCAAAAGTCGCAATCACTGACTCCGTGGGGACTCGCTTGTTGTCTACAACTCGATTGCATCGATAGACAGCCACTACTCCTGCCACAGAGAGCTTTTCAAGTGTCTCAGCAGGGCTCAGTTGTGCGTCTACACCTCTTACGATGCCTTTAGTACAGGCCAGATGTGGTGGTATATACGCACTCACCGGGATCGATGCAAAGGAGGAACATATTAGAAGGTCTTTTACACATTCCTGGTCTGGCGATCGGCACACAATTCCACCACGACCAAACTGCCGCACGTCGGTGATACTCTGGTAGCCTGGAGTCACTGCATGGAGCTGTTCCTGAATCGCCTTGGGGTTATTCAACTTAATGAAGTGCCCACCCAAGGGTACCAGAGCGACGGGAATGCTGCTTACACCACTGCGGAGAAATAGGTCCAGAGGTAAGTCATCGTTATGCAAAGAGGCCGTCCACGGGGAACGATCCTGACCAGGAGAATTCCTGGCCATCAGTGCGATCTCAAGCAGAGAGAACCAAGCAAATAAATCGAACCTGCATGAGATGAAAAAACCTAACGATATTAGTCAAATAATACAAACTATCCGGTACTCAGCCAATCAAACCAGCACAAGGACACGACAGCAAAGGGCTCGCGGTCGTGACCCGCGAGCCAGAAAACGGTGCCACTAGATATATGGAAGAAAGAAGAGAACGAAGTGCACAAGTAGCCATCGGCGCCAACTTCCTCAAATTTTTCAAGAAATTACTTTCGATAACCTTTGATAACATCGACGCGAGAACGGTTGCTTGTGCATACATTTATGAATGCTCATATATATGTTGCGGCCACGCTGTCGCTTAATTGGGGCTTCATTCTGGCCACTGTAAGACAGACCACTGTAAGAGTGCATGTCACATAGTTCGCCCTCGAGATTGCCTGCATTTCATGCAAGCATGCATTGTGATCTCGGCTCAATTCCTAAAACTGCTCTATATAGTACAGCATACAGCTCCCTTACACACCATGAACGATGTTCTGTATATAAATTGGACTAACTTGCGCACATGAATATTGGTTATAAATATGACTCAATATTGGTGTGCTAAAAGAGTAGGCCCTGGTCGCGACTTCCATGCAATTTAACTAAGGAATAAATTACATTATAAGACACTTCAGGCAATAATTGGACAATACAAGGGCAAGGAAGCAAATTTTATTTCAGAATATTGCACTTCTGCCGAGCAAGAGGATCTTTCAACCTCGCCAGTTTTTCGAACAACTTAGAGGGAAATGCCAATCGTCCATTTTGGCTGGCTCTGCTCTCGGCGTAGTGGGCCTGACTGAAGCTTTAGTCCTAATGACGGCGTCGCCCCTGTTCTACTTTCTCTTCGACCTCTTGGTGGTCTTGGCGACCCTGGTGCGCCTCCCATGTCTACTTGACGACGCGCTGCTCGGAGCCTTCCTCGCCTTCATACGCCTTCCCCCGTGTCTCGAGGACGCTCGACTATGGGCACGGCGACGCTTGTTGCCGCGCTTCGAGGGAAGGCTCGTGGCCGGGGAAGAGCTGGTAACCGGGCACGGCGGCGGCTCTTGCTGCGCCTCTTCTTTGTTGCGTGGCTCCTTTCGGACCGTGTGACCGAGCTTCCACGGCTTCGGGCTTTCCGCGCTCGTCTGCTATGACGACTGGCGGATGAGTGCCTTGACCTGCCGCGGCTCACCCTCCTCCTGGCACTGCGACGCATCGGAGCCTCGCTAGCCGTGTCGTTGGCGCTGCTGGCGGAGGAGCTTCGCGAGCGCTTCCTGCGGCTCACTCTCGGGGCTTTAGGTTTGACTGCCTTGCTGGTAAATGGGTTTTCGCTGGCGGGCTCCGTTGCGTCCGCTGTCTTCCGCAACTTCCGAGCCGCCGTAGTAGCGATAGGCTTGGGCGCTATTGGCTCCACCGGTACGGCCTTGGGCGGTCGACCGCGTGGCCGCTTGGGAGCCGGAGCCTCGTTGGAAGTACCAGCGGCATTTTCGTCAGCGGCAGCCTGGCGCTGCGCGCGCTCGACGTTCGGTGGATCCTCCTTGCCTTCCTCCTGCTTCTTCGGCATGGCGGCGTCGTGCCGCGGGTCTCGTTGCACCGTCAGCCCTCGATCCCGAAGAGCCTGCTGTCCCCTGCGTAGCCGCAGGCTGAGAAGCGGGACCCAGGAGAGGGCTTCGGTGGAGGAGCGGCGAGGTGGAGGTTGATGCAGCCAGCCGGACTGAACTGCTGCCGCTGGATGAGCGCAAGCCGCGTTCTCTTCTCGTGCACCGCGTGCGCGTATTTCTTCTTCCTCGGCACCGCCACTCGTGCCGTGGAGATATTTAGGACATTTTAATACACAGCGCCATGTGTAATGTTAATAGAAGCACATGCACGTCACAGGTAAAAGACAGCGAAGCAATGTGTTTGACGAGTGTCTATAGGTAGCTGCGATCATAAAATATCATCATCATCGAGTAGATACAAAACAGCGCGGGCATATTCTTTATTCATCAGATACCCCGCAGCGCCCGAAGGCGTTATATCAGGGGGATTACATCAATAAATGAGTTACATTTTCGTTCGCACACAAATAAAACTTTGTTCATACATAAATAACTGAAATACATCTTCGTTCACATATATGACGGCGTATGGAGAGAAATCTGACATGGTTCCAAAAATGTTGTTTAATACGACAATCACATCGATTCTGGAACACTTCCTTATTGAAGCTTGATTGATAACGTGTATTGAGTGTTATGAAATTGCAAAGAATGTATTCTCGTAAGAATTCTTCAAAATTACTTCCTTCAAAGTCTCTGCAGGGTGGCTTGCATACTTGCTTGCTCCTTATACTGGCACTTACCAATTTCGGATGATTGGCCAAGAAGCGGTGAATGTCAAGCAAAGATTAAAACATTAAATAAGTGTACGGGGAAAAATTCACTTTCCAGAAATGGAATTACGTAATTTCAGTTATACGGCAAAAATGTAAAATATAAGATAAATGAATAAATAAATGTATTTTAAAGAATAACAAAATAATCCCTAACGTATGATTAGGACACTGCTGGTTTTCCGAAGTACCATAGAATTGATTCTGATTAAAGCATTAACACGGCATGTTTAATCGCTCTTTGGCCACGTTGCTCACTCTACACGCGCACGACCTTCGTGACGCGATGGAAAGGAACCGACAGGGAAAAAAAGAAACAGAAAAATGACGTCCTTCCACGTTCGATGCAGTCCATCAACTCAAACCTTGAGGCATACCCTGAACTCTGGCTGGTTCATGATGTAGAATTCTTTCCTCTACGTTTCAGATTTCAGCAAAGATGCGTAGATTGAGATATGTACATATGCGCATTAGGTGTGTGCGACTGCCTTCGTATTGTACCAATTTCATAATGCAGATATGATTTTAAGGTATACGTAGTACGTGCATTCTTACATATGGAACGAAGTTCTTTACGGGCGCAGGTCCACAGCCTAAAATTTGTGGATGCGTTTAGAAGGGAGGGAAGTGTACGTTGTTAATTCCCTGTATTTATTGTTGGCACCAACCAGTTTTCGGGTTGTCTGAAAGGGTAACTAGTTTTCTTTTCTTCCAAGTTTGCGAGATGTTGGTGTGAGTTACATTATCAGATGGTTTTTTGCTGGGTACGCAAGCGCTTGGGGTCCCATGAGCTTGAGTACGTGCGGAATTGCGCACTCAAGCAGACAGGGGCGTAGCCAAGGGGGTGGGGGGGGGGGGGCTGGGGGGTTCAAACCCCCCCGAAATTTTTCGGTTTTGCTTGCGTATATATACACGCACACACACAAACGCACGCACGAACATACATAAAGTATGGTTGACCCCCCCCCCCCCCCCCCCCCGAAAAAAGTTTCCGGCTACGCCTCTGCAAGTAGACATGCCTTATAGTGGTGCATGCCCAAACGCAAGCCGCACGAAGGTCATATGCGCTCGCAGCGCCATAGCGTCATGTATGAATTGCTATGTGTTTTTTAAATGCGAAGCATTTCTCAGCGAACACAAGGCACTTTGAGCGTTTCTATCTACGCATTTATCTAACTATCTAGCCGCCTACGTCTGGGTGCTCTCGCGATCGCCTCCTTAGCTTGGTGTAGACCAAAATTGGCATGGGAGGGTAAGAGGGTTTGACGAATATGACTGTCTGCAATAGTAACTTGATGAGGGCTACTTGGTTCATAATTAGAACAAAGAAAGTAAAAGCGCGAATGGAACAAGGACGACAAAGGAACGAAGACCACGGGACAAGCGCTGTCCCGTGGTATTCGTTCCTTTGTCGTCCTTGTTCCATTCGCGCTGTTACTTTCTTTGTTCTAATGAGTGTCTGGTCGTGACATGAGTAACTTCCAAATTCTGTCGCGCACATCGTCAAACCCTTCCCTCCAGACACGTGTGGCACATACCCGTATAGGACGGGCCACGGTAAGCGGGTATGCGCCACAGGTGATTGACAGTTTATCATCTTCCCAGGAATAGCGAGAACAGACAATGATAACTTAAATGCGAGAACGTAGAGAAAAACCGACGTCGGCAGCGTTGACCCGACGAATGCAAAGAATAAAGATCAGGATCCCATCAGGAATCGAACCCAAACATTCTGCGTGGCAGTCAGGTATTCTACCACAGAGCCACGCCGCGTCTTGAAACTGCTTGGGAAGAAGACCCTATGCAGGCGTAATGTCGGTGCAGCATCCATCGTAGTTGCAGAGCTGGCTATATAATTTTATAACCGAGCAGTAAACATTGAATATGTACTCCTATGATACAGGCTTCATGCCGGGTTAACGTCAATTGTGGTTCCACTGTTGGATTCGCTTTCATAGAAATCTAATCATCATTACATTTTTATTCCTATGATTCAGCAAGCCATATTCAAGCGTTGCTCGACCCCGGAGTAATACGCTAAAGAAATTTCGTATGATATTCGCATCATCGCACCCTAAAGTGCACTTCGCTTCGATAATACTCACATCTGTGCTCTACAAGGTGAGTGCGGACGTTACGTCAGACCATAAGTTACCCTTCAAACGCCAGTGTTGTCGACGTGCCTGGTAAGCCCGCGATGTGCACGCAACTACTACGCTTGCAAAAACACGTCGATCCCCCTCGTAACGCTTGGCTCAAAGCCAAAAGAATTCAGCATAGACAACTATTCGCTCATTGCTTCGCATTAAACCGATTCCCACAAGGCATGGGATCTGAGAAGTTTGCAGTGGGATCTGCATGGGATCTGCGAAATGTTAAACCGAACATAGATGGTGGTGTGAAATGAATTGCTTCCAATAAAATATTCTTAATTATTATGACAATATTATCAACCCGAGTAAAAAATGATTTTTATTCGTGTCGAAGTTGCGGCTGAAGCCGGTGCGAAACAATCCAGAAGGCTGGTCGTAGTCCGACAACTACGTACACGTGGAGAATTTGTGGTGGCGTGATCGGCATCGTCTTTTCCCGCATACCCTTCATTTTCGTCTGGCCTCGCATTATGCTGCTTCGCCGGAGGTGGCATCTTTGCTGTGGGTCTAGCCAGTTGAGCCATGATGTTCTTGCTGTGGCGCCTTTGCACTCGGGCGGATTGACCGGGCCAGCCTCGGCTTAGCTCACCGTGAGAGTAACGTGTTTGACGTCATGGGTAACGTGACCTGCTAGGAACAGCTGATCTTCACTAGGTCAGTGGCGGCAGCGATGTTCTTGGCGGTGCGTACGCACGGCCCCGGCGACCCGGAGACGCATGTGCTCGGCGTTTCGCGCATGCGCAGTACCGCCGCCCCAACAGCTTTCGTGCGCAAGCCCCTTGGGTACCCAGCTATAAAACTCTCTATTAACAGCGGATCTGTTTAAGCCGCCGTTCCTATCCAAATCGTGCCCCTTGCGCCATTAAAACCCACATATCAACATATGCAAATCGTGCGCAGAAACTTGGGCGGATATGTGCCACAGGAATTGGGCAAGCCCCACTACCCAGTACAGCAAGTGCCAAGGGAAGAGAGAAAGAGATTCTTTATTTGGGAAAATTAGGTGAATAGTGGGGGTAAGTGACGCAGTAACTGTCTCTCAGGCGAGGACACCACAACCGCGACACCTGGGGGAAAGGGGAGAAAAGTATAGGAGAAGTTAGAGTTATAGTGGAGGAGGAGGCCTGGGGGAGTTAAACACATCACTGGGGGGAGAGGGGGAAAAAGAAAAAAAAAGGGGGGGGGACACACGCGATAAACGCATGACTCGGAAAAAAAAAAAACACGGAAGTTCCGTTTGTTGGGGGCTTGGTCGGCGTGGTTCAGAGAAGACGGTCCGCCAGTTGCGCGGCTTCGATGTAGTTGAGGACCGCGCGCAGGGCAGGGCGCACGCGATGGGCTGATCCTACCGGGTGCAGAATGTCATCTACCGTGGCAGACGGAAGTCCCAGCTGCTTGAAGGCACGAGCGAGCGCTTCGCGGTGGGTGGAGAGGGCGGAGCAGGAAAGGAAGAGATGCGCCACGGTTTCCCTCTCTCCGCAGTCACTGCAGAGGGGCGAGGGCGCACCGCGGAGGCGGTGCCGGCGCTCAGCAGGCCAGACGGAACCTGTCCGCAGTGCGAGGAGGAGGGACCGCTCTTTCCTGGTCAGCACGTTTTCCGATAGAATGCGTGGTGGAGAGCCGGCGGCCGTGCGCTTGTCGGGGTGGTTTCGCACGAGCTCTCGCCAAAGGTTTCGGCGCGCTGAGTCCACGGAGTCCGCGCACGTTGTCAGTGGAACAGCTGGGTCGTGTGCTGTCTTTGCCAGGTCATCGGCAGCCTCGTTCCCTGCGATGCCAACGTGCGACGGTATCCACTGGAGAGCCACGTCGCATCCGTGTTCGCGCAGACTGTGGAGTGACCACGCCACACGTTGTGCGAGTGGGGGGGCGCGTTCCTCTTTGGCGAGCTGGCGGAGGGCTGACCTCGAGTCAGTGTAGATTGTCGCGCGTGTGACTTGCGGCGTTTCGCGGATGAGGTCGGCAGCAAGGTGTATTCCTACCAGCTCAGCCGTCGTGGAGGAGGCGCGGTAGGCGAGCCGGCATTGGCGCTTCAATGCCAGCTGTGGTGCCGCGCAGGCAGCGGCCGCAGAGTGGTCCCGAAGCACGGAGGCATCAGTGAAAAACTGTGTCCTTCCATCAAGGTCCTGGTCCATTCTGGCTGCGGCTTCCTGCGCGATAGCACAGGCCGGTGTGTTGCGCTTCGAGCGCACGCCTGAGAGCTCGAAGCCGATGGGGAGCGGCACTCTTTGGTGAGGGGGGGGCCACGGGGGAATCTCGGGTGCGGAGTCCACGACGATAGAGTCGAACGTGTCGAATAGTGTTCCGACACGCGAGTTGGGCAGTGCCCGCAACTGGGACAGGATGGCGGCCCCATCCGGTGCACGTTGGAGGCGCTCGAGGTGGTAGAGCGCGCGCAGTTCGCCTGTGAGTGACGCCGGCCAGGCGCCTGTCTCCGCGAGCGTGGCAGCCACTCTCGAACCGCGCGGGAGTCCGTGACACATGCGGAGAACTCGGCGATGGTCAGCGTCGATGACACTCCACTGTATGGGGCGAAGGCTGCACAGAGGAAGCGCGTAATGCACTTTGGACATTGCCATGGCCTCGTAGATGTTCATCGCGAAGGAGGCCGGGCATCCGGCTCCTCGCGCGAGAATCCGTCGGACCGCACCCTCGACACGGCGTGCTTCACGTCTCACACGGCTCACCTCCAAGTTCCACTTTAGTCTATGGTCTATGGTGATACCAAGATAGCGGACGTGGGTTTTCCAGGGCAGCGGAACACCGTGGAGTGTTATGGGGCGGGTTGTACGCCGTTCACTGGCACGCGGGTGGACGAGGAGTAGCGAAGACATTACAGGGAGAGAGCGGAACGAAGGAGAGTGATGGAGAGCGGTGGGGAAGGAGGATGGAGCCTGCGGTGGGAGAGAGTAAAGCCTGGTAAAACGAGGAGTGCTGAGGCAAGGAGCCGGGAAGTAGGAGGGAGGAGAGCGATAAGCGAAAACTCTGTTCGGCGAAGTGGAGAAGAGGAAGGAGAGGAGGAGTGGAGAGGAGGAGAATAAGTACATAAAACGAAATTAAATTTCTTGCCGTGGCGGAGTTCGGACACGGGTACGCACGGCCCGAAGGCGAGCGTCGTAACCACTCGGGTATCCGGGCTTTGCTTTATTGCCTGAATTCACAAATCTAACAGGACAGTACAATGCACAGAACGTCAAAACTTTTTCATGTTAACCAAGTCATCAATGATTCACCCCCCCCCCCCTCAGGGGGCCCTGGTTGGGCCCGGTAGAGTTCTCGTACATACATAACGTGTTCAATAAGGTTTTCCCTTACTGTATTTTGGCTGATGCCAGCATGTCTCACCGCCATGGTAATTTTCCAGATACTATGGAGGCTGAGCCGCATTAGCAAGTCGTAAGGTACACCTGCATTTTCCTTACCTTAACTGGTAAAAACCGAATCCCATACGATGTGATGGGCAGCTCATTTTTAATAGTTCGCTGAAGGATGCACCAATGGAATATGAAATCCCAGCATCTGATGAATACACGTTCTATTGTTTCAGGTTTTTCACATAATATGCACTTTACTCTCCATGGTACAAAAATTCCTTCTTCTCGTAGATACGTTTTAACAGGTAAAGTGTTCGTGTGAAGCTTGAAGAAAAATGATTTAACGCGTGGTCTAATTGGCATTCCTTTAATTCTTCTGAGCACGTCGTATCCGCAGCCTCCAGAGTATATGGTTCAGTACAACGGCACAGGTAACATGTTGTCTAATAAACCTCTGTACAGTTGCTTCCTTTTTACGGTACTCAAGTATTCTAAAGAAAAAACGAGCACTAAGCATACGAAAAGCAACGACAGTTTCCAGCCAATGAGCACTGATGCCTTGTATGGTGGTCTTACTGGTGGATACAATAAATTGCGGTAGAGGTTTTTGTAGTCGAGCTTGCGTAACTGTGCGCGGAAACGGGTCCCTCTTGTCCCTTAAGAACACAAAACGTGACACAACGTTTCAAAAACAGGGGTGACAAACTGAGTTCACCTTTTTTCACAGACAAAACAAGTTAGTCTAACTAGTTCCCTCTCAAGTGCTTCCCCATATGAACATTGCGAAAAGTCTGTGAATCTCATGTTAGCAATCGACGTGAACGAAAACTGCATCACGTGCCATAATCTTGCGGTTAAAAGTACATTGCAAATAGCAGCGCGAGCAAAGATTGACAAATTCCTACCCTGCCATCCTTGGATCTTTACCTTCACCCTTTCCGTTTCTGCTTTCCAATGTTGGTCATTGTCATCGTAACATTGTAACGGTACACCTAGGTACATCGAACGCATCGCTGTCCAATGTACACTGCCAAATTATTCTGGCTTTTCGCGCCACTCGCCGTGCCAGAAGCCCACGGTTTCTCCCTGTTGATCTTACAGCCAGTTACCTTGCAATAGCCTTCGGTTAGTTTAACGAGTACTTCTATGCTTTTCCGGTTGTGACAAAAAGCGGCAATGTCGATGGCATATGTAAGCATACTTCCCTTTACAACCCCCTTGGTATAGTATACTACGCAAGGCTATATGTTAAGCTCTGCTAGCGTGCCTGGATAGCCGAGTGGTTACGACGCTCGTCTTCGGATCGAGGGGACGCGGGTTCGCAATCTTGCCTCGCCAAGAATTTTTTCACCAAGAATTTCTCTCTTGCTTTATCTTTCTTTCTGTTTCTCTCTCTCTCTACTAGTTCTAGTTCTAGTTCTACTAGTGTGTCTGGCTTGGCTTGGTACTAGTTCTCTCGCCGATCAGAGTTATTGCATCCAAGCCAGACACATCGGTGCACGCATTCCGGGAGCGAACCAGAACAGGAAGAAGAGGAAGGCGATGAAGAAGAGGACGAAGAGAGCGCGTGCCGGTGCACGATGATAATAATTTTCTATACGACGCAAGGCAAACCTCGATTATAACAGCTCTGCTGTGAAAAAAGAAAGAAAGGAAGTAGTACGTCAGGCACGCAGACGCAAAGCTTCGCTTGCCCCCATTTTCCCGATACGGCACGGGTTCCTGAATTTATCCGCATGGTAGCTGAACGATTACAGCGCCAAGGCTGTCTTTAGTTATTATTGTAGGAAGCTCTTGGCTCAATGCATCGCTAGTCTCCCTTTCCCGTCCTGCTCCTCCTCTAATCGTCCTGTACATAATTAACCATCAGCGCTACCGAAACGTTCGAAGTCTCTCAATGTAAAGAAAAAGACTAGTTAGGGTCGTACTATGCATTCCGTGCAGCAAGTCCCTTTTCTTGCTTATGGGGGCGTAAACCATACTAGACGTGAATAAACTTCGGAAACTTCTGAGAGCGCCAGTGCGGTCACGTTGAAATGCCACGCACTGCTGTAGTGGCGGCAGCGCGGGAGGATGAGGATCGAGGAAGGTGAAAGAATGGCGTTATCTTTTAATTTTTTTTTTATAAAAGCACTCTAGTCTGACATATAGAGCGCCTCGATGTCTCGATCTATACTGGGCACGCGCTTGAAGATCCGGAACATTTTGTTCTCGCCACTTTTAAGAAGTTTGCTGTCATAAACTATAATACCGGCAGCTGTCCTTTAAAGAACACGTCTATCACAAGTGTGGGCTGCACTTAGCTCTACTGAATACGAGCTCCGTCGTTTTAAATGACAAAATGGGCACCGCTCGTTTGACTGTCCACCTTTATTTGCTTATCTACACCTTGAAGACACCCATTCTCCCCTCCCCCTCCCCCTCCCGTCATATAACTAGCGTGCAGCGCAGCCTTTGCGTCCCGGCAGCTTGCGCAAGAAAAATGTGCATGGTGGCCTACTCGGACCATCTGCATTCAGTGGTCGTCGACGCCGCCTGCGCTGGCTGGGGTCATCGCGTATACGTGCAAGTTAAAGCAGCGAAAACCCCGTGATAGTGGTAGAATTAGCTCCATTTGCTGCTTTTAGCTCAGAGGCAACGAGTAATACTTCACACAGCTCAATGCTATGGAATCAAAAGCGGTGCTCAAGGGGAATTTCATATTCATCGCGTGTGCTGCTTCCTAGCCTTTTAATAAAGACATGCACACAGCCAGGGACTCCGCTGCTGTATTGAACTATATGGGACATCTTTTGGCGTTATAACATACAATGTACACCTAGCACTGATGAAACAATAAACTGAACTTAGCAACATGCGTTGCTGCACGAGTTAGTACATGTTGGGCATTGCGGGCAGAGCAGAAAAGTGTCCCGGACGAAGGAGTACACTACACAGATAAACTTGTTCTGTGTCCTCATTCGTCACTGTCAGTTTCGTGTTTGTTCTGATACTCTAAAATTGAAAGCGGCCGCTGTATACAAGGAGCTACCCGCCACGGTGGTCTTGTGGTTATGGTGCCCGACTGCTGACCCTAAGTTCGCGGGATCATATTCCGGCCATGTCAGCCGCATTACGATAGAGGCGGAATGCTAGGGGCCCGTGTACTTACATTTAGGTGCCGTTTAAAGATTACCAGATGGTCAAAATTTCCGGAGCCCTCCACTACGGCATTCCTCATAATCATATCGTGGTTTTGGGATGTAAAATTTCAAGAATTAAACAAAAAAGGTATATACAAGGAGCGGCGCTCTAGCGAAAAGTTGCGTCAACGGCCGCAAAAAAAAAAAAACAAAAAAACGACGACATGCCTACGGCGGTACGAGGACGCGAAGTGCGCGAAGTGCGCTCCAAGTGATGTTGCAGTGGTGTTTCCTAGGCCTGGTGTACTATGTTTTAATGCGTCTGTTGTTCAAAAAGGTTGCCGCTTGCGCGAGTGTCAGGTGACAGCCGTGACACCAGGTAGTACAAAAGAAAAAAAGAATGTCAATTATACGCAGCCCTCAAGTTCACCTTGTAAACAAAGCTCACGGCGGCAAGCTGTTGAGCTATAGATCTAACATGCAGCTTTCTACTCCTGCTCTTCCTACATGTCATTGTTCTGGTGACATCATCGTGTGCTTATCCATGAAGATGGGTGAAGCAGCACAAACAAAGGACAATATGTATATAGGACTTCTCGCCGCCGTTTTTTGCGCCCTTTCGCCGATTGCACATGAGTCAGAATATTTCTCGTTGTGTATCCGTTTTCGTACTTTAATATCGTTTTTCCTATGCTTTACCGATACTACTACTAGTACTGTCTTTTAGAAACTGTATTCGATTCTTCAGTCCTGGTCTTTCTCGCACAGACTGGCGTGTTGAGAACGCAATCGTCGGCGTCCGATACATGCACGTGTGAGGCAGGCGTCGATGGTGAGTGTAAACACGTCCCTGAGCTGTGTCACCGCTTGCAGTCTTTGTAGAGCACGCAGAGTATCAGCCTCAGCATGAGCTGGGAAGCGGACGGAAATAAAATAGCCCTTAAGGATACAAAGAGACAGAGAGAGAGAAATCATAAGAGACAAAAAAGACGGCTTCGAATGCTCGTGTTCGTCTTTATTGGATAAGATCCGGAGCCATCACCTCCTTAAAAAGTAGAATAGACCTAGAAGTTTCAAGAACTGCCGAGGAATTGGACATCCAATAAAGTCAAGATCTGTGTGTCGCCTGCCAGCTTGTGGCACTGTTGAATTCTGAAGTGTGATTCCGTGATATAGCATCGACTCTTTACTTTTACCATTGTGCAGTATCGTGTTTTCTTGATATATATATATATATATATATATATATATATATATATATATATATATATATATATATATACAGGGTGTCCCAGCTATCTTTAGCCAAGGGTTAAAAAATACAATATTAGAGGCAGGCGAGTGAAATCAGTTGCAAATTGCTCACAGCCACCTTGCACACTACAGACAATTTTTTTGTTTTGTAATTAACAAATTTGTTAATTAGGACGATTTAACTAAAATGCTAAATATTGACTTTAGGCAAGAAATGCTGCTTGCAAAGTGCGAGAGCGTCTTCGGAAACCCCAACTGCATTATTTGCGACAAAAAAAGTGTCACGTATACCATTTTTTTCCAAGCTGCAAGGAAAGTCCGCGAAATACAAAAATAACCACGTGACTAGCGCACTCACGCGCCGCGAGAATGCTGCCCTCAGCCGTGGTTTGAGCGAACGAAATCAGCTGCGGCCGCGACTCGCCGTCTCCGTTGAAGCGGTAGGCCGATAAGTTAAAGGTGGTTTCTTGGCCCGCGCTCGCTACAGCTTGCACCGTCACGCGCGCCAACTGGCTGGCAACGGGCCAAGAAACAACGGCCCACTTATCGGCCTACCGCTGCAACGGAGCCGGCGAGTCCCGGTCGCAATTGATTTCGTTCTCTCTAACCACGGCTGAGGGCAGCATTCTCGCGGCGGGCGAATGCGCTAGTCACGTGCTTCTTTTTGTATTTCGCGGGCTTTCTTTGCAGCTTGGAAAAAATGGTATGCGTCAGACTTTCTTTATCGCAAATAATGCAGCTGGGGTTTCTGAAGACGCCCTCGAACTTTGCAAGCCGCATTTCTTGCCTACAGTCAATATTCAGCAATTTAATGAAATAATCCTAATTAACAAATTAGCTAATTACCAAACAAAAAATTGTCTGTAGTGCGCAAGGTGGCTGTCAGCAATTTGCAACTGATTTCACTCGCCTCCCTCTAACATGGTATTTTTTAACCCTTGGCTAAAGAGAGCTGGGACACCCGGTATATATATATACATAAGCGTGCGCAGGGTTCCCCTTCAGGGGGGGCGAAGGTTCGTCGCAGCGCCCCCCCCCCTCCCTGTTATGTCAATGTATGCGGCTGCCTTTGCGCCCCTCTTCTCGCCCCCCCTACAATGTATAGGGCTGACTTTGCGCCCCCCCTTCTCGCCCCCCTTGCCCCCCCCTGCGCACGCCTATATATATATATATATATATATATATATATATAAATGAAGGAAAGAAGTGTTAATTTCAAGGGCTCGTTTTTCTTTGTTATACACAATATTAATGAGACATAACAGACAATAACGCCAAGGAAAGTATAGGGGATATTTTTAGTAATAAATGTAAGGTAATTGTGAAGAAAGAAAAGTGGACGAAAAGATAGCTTGCCGCGGGCAGGGACCGAACCTGCGACCTTTGAATAACGCGTCCGATGCTCTACCAACTGAGCTACCGCGGCGGCCATCCCCCCGTCCACTTTATAGGGTATATTTTCGTCCACTTTTCTTTCTTCACAATTACCTTACATTTATTACTAAAAATATCCCCTATACTTTCCTTGGCGTTATTGTCTGTTAGTTCTCATCATATATACATACATATATATATATATATATATATATATATATATATATATATATATATATATATATATATATATATATATATATATATATATATATATATATATATATATATATATATATATATATATATATATATATATATTGTGCTCCGCCTTACTGATTATCCTTTAGGTTTTTCCCATAACTCGCATCTTTCCGAATGAAACTTTCAGCAAGTGTTTGTCTTGTGCGCTCTTCTCACGTTCGGTTTTGTCTTCTTGAGCCGCAGTCAAAAAGGTCTGCGTTCGCAAGTGCGGTTTGTCATTGTGAACTACTGAATCTCGTAGTATTTAAAACGTTGCGAATCATGCGCATCGCTTCATACTAACAGCCTTAATGAAACGCGTTTCTCGTGAATACGAGACGTGCCTTTTGCCGTGGAATATTCGCCAACTTGCTCACCTTTTCTTCTTTAGCCCACTGGAATTTCCTATCTCGAAATGCTGCAACACGTCCTGCCGGTACATTTTACGTACGTTACGTTAAGAAGTTTCATTCTTCTCGGGCTAGCTACATTCCGTTAACCTGACTATTTAGATGTTGATAAATAACATGACATCGTTCGAGGAATGGAAGCGTCGTTTTAGGATGCATTGACCTCTTGCCGGTATATGAGAGAGATACGTTAAAGTGAAAGCTACAATGCTAGAAGCGTAAGCACCTCGCACACCATGCAACCACAACTTATCTGTTATATCGAGGGGCGAGACTAATCAAAGAACTAACAATAGGTTATGCTAAAATGGTGCAGGTTTCCTTTTTAAACGCTCGATATTTGTAGCAACAGCCGCCGCACTAGTGCCTAGTCATGTGGAAACAATAATTTATGGAATACGCCATCATATAAATGACTACAATGGACTGAAAGACCTTGCATGCAAGTTGCCTCTTTAAACGGTCGCATGGGCGGCGCCACAAAAGGACATACTTCGACAGAATAATTGAACCTTCAACGCTTGTTATGCCATTGTAACTCCTATTACTGATAGCTTTTTTCTGCTAAGCCGAAGTTTTGCCATAATTCGGCATTGAACCGAGACCTTTTGTTACGTTGCTTCATATTCGTTCCAGATATTGTAAACACCTGTAACGTGGGACGGCTTACGCGGCACGCAGGGCCACCATACCCACGCTGATTTGCTGTGGTTCGGGATGAAGTATTAATAATGGTGTCACAAAGCACACTACTGGATCAAAATGGCGATGACGCAGAGCACATATCCTGCCGGTATCTTTCACATTTGTTATGACACATCGCAAAAAATTACACGAACGATGACTCACTCTAGTTGTTTCTGTTAGTGCATCTTAATTATCGTTGGCCACAGGGGCGTAGCCAGGGGGGGGGGGGGTCAACATCCCCCCCCCGAAATTTTTTTATTTTGCTTGCCTATATATATACACGCACACATACAAACACACGCACAAACATACATGAAGTATCGTTGAGCACCTCCCCCCCTCCCCCCCCCCCCAAAAAAAAATTTCTGGCTACGCCCCTGGTTGGCCATGCTCTGGCAAGCCAAATGAACACAAGTTGCTATGAATAATTAGTTCCATAACTAGATCAGTAGTAACATGCGTAAATGCGCGGCAGACTGCTGCAAAGCGGCCGCGGAAAGCATGCAAAAACGCTTGACGAAGTACAAACGGCGACGACTGTTAACATTCTATTCACTCCGCCACCGTAATTACCATCATTGCTACGAGCTTCCGAAAATGTTCAATGACACCTGAACATGGAATCATTCACAGGTACGTACGGCGTCCCCCAAACGATTGCTTCTCGATTGCAACACCCTTCGCTCCGTGAAAGTTATATTTGCAGTAGTCACGTAAAGAGCGTCGGAGGACTTTTTAGCATTCTGACATTTTCAGCGTAGAAGAAGGTGCCGCCGAACGGCACTGTGTCGCCAATTTTCCTACGGAACTTTTTCAGATGAAATTTCTTCCGTCGCCTGGTCTTCACTGTCGAGGCCTTCACACGCTTTCCGCCTTGACAGAAGGCTAAGAAGACGTATCGATGTGGTCCCGATCCTTCGGGCGGTGTTGGACCGTTGTACTCTACCGCCTGTTCGCCCTTGTGCAGCGTCCGCGTGGTGTTGGCGTTGATCACCATCCAGTGTAACCAGCTGCGTAGGCTAGGATTTTGGCGGCTCGGCGCGTCCGGGTCCAACATGACCAGGGCGAACGGTGGCATGCAGTTTATGGCGCCGACCAGAGCTACCTCGGGCATTTCAGCTGTCTGCTCGGGCGTCAGCGTACCATTAATAGTGACCGGCGTACTGCCGTAAGCGACTTTTAGCAGGGCTACTGGCGCAGCACCCAGCGAAAGGTCCTTCACCAGTCCAGCAGCTGTCCATAGGTCCGTCTCCGGTTGCAAATGCTCTTGCGAAGGAAATGCCTCCGCCTGTCCAGCGGGTGTCCATAGGTCTGTCTTCGTCTGCAACACCTCTTGCACAGGTAGAGGTGATTTCACGGATGGCACGTTAGGATCGACGAACTGCTCCGCCTGTGCTCCGCTCCACAGCGTCAAGAGAATGAACGCTGACGAGAGTTGGATGAAGTTCATGGCCCGCTCGCCCACTGCACCACGTGAGATACTGAGCGGCGCCGCACGCTAACGCCGAATGTATACTCGCAAGAGCCGGGCGTACGGCGGCTGCGCTACCGTTCTCCTGCAGATACGCATATATACATACAGCCACTGCCGGTCTATAGCCGGCCATCTGTGCCGGCGTCGTGTGTTTTGCTGACTGCTGTTTTTGTCCTTTTGTCCGCCCAGCCTTCAGACGGGCAGCTGTGCGGGCGTCGGCGTCGGCGTCGGCGCGAGCACCGTCTCACAATTTTATTTTGTATGTGAGCTTTGAGAATAAGTTTACATGGTTGGCTTTTTTGTTTTCTGTCAGTAGGTCACTTTGCTGCTGGGTCATTCCACGCCAAACGTCCCAGACATTGCGCTCGACCCTCTCCAATTGTATTGTAAAAAATTGTGGACATTCATATCAGTGCACTATTTTCCCTCGGAAAGTATTTTTTGGAAAAAAAAATTTTCTTGTCTGTTACAGTGATTTGAATTTTGCCGTAGTGGGTAAAACATAGGTTGCGAAAAAATACTCTAAAAAATACGATACTTTACGGAACGCCTTAAATATCTGCTGTTTACTTGAAAAAGAATGGCACTATCTTATTATCACCCATTGACGACCACTACTTTGTCTCACGATGTGCTTTGTGGTGAAGCAATGCTGCAATTCTGTGCCCATTTTGATTATTTTTTTAAAATTCCACGAACATTACAGACAAAATAGGACTATATCACATGGCTGGATAGTTGGCAGTAAGCGTGTCAAAAAAGTATTGAAGTCGATGACCGAGTAGTTTCGAAGTGGAAGGGGCGCAAACATTGAAAAATGTGTGAAATGCTCCACGTTCAGGCACATGTAGAGTGGTGATGCAGTCCAAGTAAAAATGCTCGCTTGGTCTCGTTGGGAAGAGTAAACAAAGTAAATTTATTTGTGAAAGTTTCATCGGAGTGTTTTTCGTTTTTGGCGAGAAACAAAAATTTATGTTGAGGGTTCGCGGCGTGCCTGGGCGCGGGCCCGTAAGTCCGCTTCACTGCGCCGCTACTGTTCCTTGGGGCAACGAAAGTATGCAGCGACCACGCGGGTGGCACGATCGTGTGCAGCTGTGAGTTTTCACGTTGCTGAAAACTTACAAACAGTGTATATGGCTGGCAGAATGTTTCGGAAGGGCACTAAAGGCTGCCGGTTAGTAGTCGGAGCAGAGCACGATTTCATTGCCACGTCACTGCATGCACACGTACGACAGGAGCAGAGCTTGGGTTGTGTTTTCGATCTCTGCGGAGGTTGCAGTTCTTACTTCCGTTGCCGACGTATGGACTTCAACACTTGAAATGCCTGTGTTGCGGAGTAGGTGGTGAGACCGCCATTAAGAGTGGTCAGTGATGATGGCACGAAAAGGTGAAACGTGCGCGTACCTTTGAGGGAGATTGTAGACTTAAACCTTGCTGAGAGCTCAACTTTCTGCTACGCTGCATACGATGCTTTCATCTTAGTAATCGCCTTGCGATTACTAAGCGAAGGCAGGGGCGGCGCCAGGATTTTTTTACTGGGGGGGCACCCACGACAAGTGGGTTCCTTCAGGGGGTGCAGAGAGGCTGGGAACATATGCATTGTATTTTGACTATGCTTGCTCTTGGGGGGGCAAAGGGGGGGCAGGCGGAAATTTTGGGGGGGCTTGGAGCCCCCCCAAACCCCCCACTGGCGCCGCCCCTGAAGCGAAGGCGATAGACATTTAAAAGGACGAAGCCGCCTTAAGGCGGCTTCGTCCTTTTTGTATATTTATCGCTTTCGGTTTCCGTTGTACAGGCTCTCCGTCTAAAGTATGACACGATAGCAGTATACTCACCATTCGCAATGTTTATCTTACGCGCTGCCAAGGGATGCGGCCGAAAGACGAACCTTCGAGTGCCGCGTGCTCGCTCGGCGACGCGATCACCGGAGCAAAGTTCACCTCTGCCGAAGATCCGAGCGTAAGAATACGTAGCATCATTCGGCTACGAGGCACGAATGGCGCGAGTCACGTTCAAGCGACCTGCCCATAAAAAAGAATTAAAAGTGTATTCCCGGTGCCTGTTAGCCACTTTTATTATATAATAATATATTTTAAACGAACCATCACTCGTTTTCCTTGACACTTCGTTGGCGGCACTGCGGAAAGCCGAAGAATGCGTGTCGAAACGTGAAAACTCACAGCAGCACACGATCGTGCCACCCGCGTGGGCGCTGTATACTTCCGTTGCCCCAAGGAACAGTAGCGGCGCAGTGAAGCGGACTTACGGGCCCGCGCCCAGGCACGCCGCGAACGCTCAACATAAATTTTTGTTTCTCGCCAAAAACAAAAAAACACTCCGATGAAACTTTCACAAATAAATCTCCTTTGTTTACTCTTCCCAACGCGACCAAGCGTGCATTTTTACTTGGACTGCATCACCACTCTACATGTGCCTGAACGTGGAGCATTTCACACATTTTTCAATGTTTGCGCCCCTTCCACATCGAAACTACTCGGTCATCGACTTCAATACTTTTTTGACACGCTTACTGCCAACTATCCAGCCATGTGATATAGTTCTATTTTGTCTGTAATATTCGTAGAATTTAAAAAAAATAATCAGAATGGGCGCAGAATTGCAGCATTGCTTCACCACAAAGCACATCGTGAGACAAAGTAGTGGTCGTCAATGGGTGATAATAAGATAGTGCCATTCCTTTTCAAGTAAACAGCAGATATTTAAGGCGTTCCGTAAAGTATTGTATTTTTTAGAGTATTTTTTCGCAACCTATGTTTCACCAACTACGGCAAAATTCAAATCACTGTAACAGACACGAAAATTTTTTTTTCCTAAAAATACTTTCTGAGGGCAAATAGTGGACTGATATGAACGTCCACAATTTTTTACAACACAATTGGAGAGGGTCGAGCGCAATGTCTGGGACGTTTGGCGTGGAATGACCCTGCTGTACGGATTTCCGTGGTTTGTGTAATGTAATCGCTAGTTCGCTCGCTTTTCATACCACCTAAAGCAGGTGCGAAAGCTAACGTTCAAAACGGGCTCTTTTTTTTTTAAATGCTTGTCTAAATGTTGGCATAATGTGCGATCCCCGTTCGTCCTTATTTTTAAGGCTAAAGTGTAATATGGGGTATAGTCCGGCTTAAAACGAAGGAGCAAACAAGACAGAAACAGCACACAGTAAACATTCCCGGGGTTTTTCGCGTGGTTGATGCTTCACTGTAGCGTTGCTTCCGTCGCACACCGTACAAAAGGTTCGCAAGAAGCTTCGACAAGAAGCATCCCCAAATGCGAGCAGCTCGACACCGCCGCTAAAATACAACTGCGGGTGACAAAATATATAGATGTAAAACAGTTTTTCAACCAGTTTACAGCACAAATCTACACAGAAACACATTTAAACAAGATTTATAGCTGACAAAATATTTGTCCTATAGTCTGCGATTCGAACCCGGGAGAGAGGTCTTTACAGGGTGGCCGCTCTGCCACAAGAGCTAACCAGGGGGTCAGAGATGGAAGCTCGAAGGTGGATGACTGGACAACTCGAAGCACGGGGACGCTTCATATATGGCGAATCAGTCATTTGCTCCTCCATGAACATGAATCCACCTTGCGTGTTGCAGCGAAACTGATTTGCCATATTTCTGTGTGGCATACACACACGCTGCCAGAAAAAGGTTCACGCTACCAGAAAATACTTAATCTCGTCTGAGCAGGTTTTTAAATGCGAAGCATTTCTTAGCGGCTTTCTGTGGCTTTGAGCGTATCTATCTATCTATCTATCTATCTATCTATCTATCTATCTATCTATCTATCTATCTATCTATCTATCTATCTATCTATCTATCTATCTATCTATCTATCTATCTATCTATCTATCTATCTATCTATCTATCTATCTATCTATCTATCTATCTATCTATCTATCTATCTATCCGCCTACGACTCTGTGCTCTACTGGCCGTTTTCTTAATGGGATCTATACCAATATTGGTATGACGAGACATTTCTGTATGGCGAACATAAATGACAGGTTAGTAACATGAAAAAATGGCATGCATGCCATGTGTGGCATGACTTATATGCCACGCTCATGGTGCGCTCACGGCCGGTTCACTAGCTTGATATAAACCAAATTTCGTATTGCGCGACGTGACTGTATGACAGACATAAATGACAGGTGTTAACATTATATTCATGACATGCATGTCATGTACAGCATGACTTACATACCACGCTCATGGTGCGTTCGCGGCCGTTTCCCAAGCATTAGGCTATATACACCAACATTGGTGTTGCGGGACGTGACTGTATGACAAACATAAATGACAGGTGGTAACATGACAATCATCACATGCGTGTCATGTACGGTATTATTTACATGGCACACGCATGGTGCGCTCGAGTCCGTTTCGCTGGCTTTATATACACCAACATTGTTTTTTTTTTTGCGACGTTACTGTATGATGAACATAAATGACAGGCGGTAACATGAAAATATTGACATGCATGTCATGTGGGCCATGATTTACATGCCGCGCTCGTGGTGCACTCGCGGCTGTTTCGCTAGCTTGATATACACCAAAATTGGTATTGCGTGACGTGACTGTATGGCAAATATCAATGGCAGGCTCTAACATGCAAATCGTGATATGCAAGTCATGTAGGCAATGTCTACATGACACTGTCTTGGCGAGCTTCCAGCCGTTTTGTTAATGGACATATATCAAAATTCGTATGGCATGGCATGAGTGTGCGATGGACATAAATGTCAGGTCATGCATTGTATATACCAGGACGTACGTTTCATTACCGTGGTATATACCAGATTGTACAGACGGGTCCACTGTTAAAGGGAACACTTGCGTGCAGGGCATGTTTAGATTTCGCTCTCTTGCAAAAACATAGATTTGCATAAAACTACTGGTGGTTGATAGTTCTGCCACTTTTAGACAGACTTGTGCAGTGCATGAACAATGCTTCCCTAGCTGTCCGTTTGCTGATAGAGGGCCAGCAAAACGAAAGGTGCTCATTTGAGTGTTCCCTTTAACAGTGGACCGTACTGTACATGCATGCATGCATGACAAACATGCGATATATAGTGAACTAGATGTCATGACATGAATGACTTCATTTACCTCAAGGACAAACAAGGCCATGTATGCTTTGCTGGCTGCTTCTCATTCCATCGACTCCCACAGTGCGTGGGATCTGCCGGATTTTTTTAACTAAAGAAAAACAATCAAATCTTACCTTGACCTGCTCTAGTCGGGTTCTGCGAATGTGGAAAAGATTCGGACCATTCGCTGCCCCGGTGTGATATTTGTAGCTTTAATTTCTAGTGTTTTCCACGCCAAAACCATGATATGATTATGATCGAGGGGCGCCGTATTGGAATGGAATCCGGATTGATTTTGACCCTAGGTTCTTTAAAGTGCATCTGAATCTAGGCACACGAGTGTTTGCCGCCCTTCCTAATCCTCTAGTGCAAAAAAAAAGATACTGTGAAAACCCAAGGCAAGGACGAAGTAGAAGGCACACTTCCTCACACACCATCGACAGTGAGTGAGTGAGTGAGTGAGTGAGTGAGTGAGTGAGTGAGTGAGTGAGTGAGTGAGTGAGTGAGTGAGTGAGTGAGTGAGTGAGTGAGTGAGTGAGTGAGTGAGTGAGTGAGTGAGTGAGTGAGTGAGTGAGTCTTCTACTTCGTCCTTGTCTTGGTTTTTTGTTGGTTCTTTTCTTGCACCTAAACTTGAACCAACCGGCCCAGCCTTTTACGCTCCTTAAGTCCTAATCATCTAAAGGGGCGACATGTCTACCCCATGCTTTTACTCAGTCGTACCTGTGCCGACATTGTCTTAAGTTTGGGTTATGGCCATGCAGGATTTTGACGATGACGGCAGCCGAAAACCCCGGATGTTGCATTCCAAGAATTATTTTCTTCTCATCTTTGCGCCCGGAAATCTGGGGACGAAAGGCAGGCCGTTGTGAGAAGCACGTGATCGCTTCATTTTAATTTTCACACGAAAGTGTCTTACGCCGGGGTCCCCCAAGACTTCACTAACATCATTTCCGTCACGGATGTGACGTCAGTAAAATGCACAGGAACACATGACAAAGAAAAACAAGAAGAAAAAATTCGTTGATTTGGATGACGTGGGAGTCAAACCCACGATGTCTCGGTTCGTGACGATGGGATCCGGGCGTTTTAACAGCTGCGCCACCGACGCTCATGCATGAGCCTTGACAAACGCCCCCCCCCCCTTTTATCTTTCACATTTTCTCCCTTTCAGAGTGACCTTGTAGGTGTGGGGCAGTGTCGCCGCTTTGGAGGGGTGTAGTGAAGTATTGCATCACGACACTAACGAGCGCCTACAGGACGCGCTTCGGTAGTCTAGGCGCTAGGGCGCCTCGATGCCAGCGTTCTTTCGTTCAACGATGGCAGGGCTGGGCAAAGATACTTTGAAATTGTATCGCGATACGATACAAGATACTCAGGCAAAAAGTATTGGAGATACAGATACAAGATACTGCCGCAATAATTGTATCCGATACGATACTTGGCAATTGTATCTCAAGATACTTCGATACATTCTCAAATTTGTTATTATAGATCCATATAATGTAGCAGCAAACACCTATACACGAAAATGCCTGCTTGAAAATTTCTTAACTGTGAACTATTCTGTTTCAATTGAATGAAATGTCTTTAGTATCTCAAAAGCTTTGCCCTTCTTGCTCAAGGTACATTAGTTTTCTTCCAAAACAACTTATTGGAGCTTGTTTTAGCTTCTTCACAGGACAACTCTGCATACATTTCGCTGACTTCGGTTACTGCTTGTCATTTTTGCAATTGATGGGAGTCGCTGCTCAGCTTGCCGACCAGCTAGCGGGTTGCCATGTAATCACAATAACATCAATAAGAAGCCTTCGTACGACGGCGCAAATACCGGTGTGGAGTTTTACCTTGTCCGTAAAAGACAGTTTGCACAATACCGTATATCCGGACAGGTGTACAGCAGCAACAACGCTGGTAGCGATTTTTTTTTTCGGGGGTGGGGGGGGAGGGGGAGGGGGATGGGGGCGGGAAAACACGGTGTATACGGAGTTTGATATCCTTCGCTGGCGGACCGGCCGGCACACATGACCGTATCCGTCCCATTTGCTTTTACTTTCTAACTATGTTCGTGAGCTACACAGGCATGACTGGTCCCAAGCATTTCTTTCGTGAGGAACATGTGGTCCCCATGTGCTGAAACATAACCGTGGAACAAAAACTCTATATTTCAATCCGCGTCCACATTTCGCTCGTTGTGTACATCGGTATCGATGTTTCTCGAATCCTGACTCCAAATACCCTTCAGAAATGACCTATATATGAGATATGGGAAAGGCTTCCTTTCAAATGCCAACGTCATTTTGTTCAAACTCTCTCCGACCCCACCATCTTCACTGTCGCGGCCCTTGGAGCTAAATTTCGCGACTGCGGCCCGCTGGCTATAAGCTGAGTTTGAGACCCCTGGTGTATACGTAGATGACGTAAAATTGCAATGAATTTCCATGTTCTATTTACTGCTGGCGTAAGGGATTCTTTGTTGATATACTCACTAACGTGTAAACTTTTAGCAATTTTTCTTCAACGAGAGAGCATGTGCAACACAGAAATGTCTCAGACGTATTGTATAGTTGCACAAAGAGTCGCAGGACACCGCCGCTATTCGCGCTGTTGCCGCTTGTAGCTCCCATTACGTGTCGATTAGTAATACGAAAAATATTTAAGAAGGCCTAAAACAGGAAAACAAATATAATTTAAATAGAGAGGTGGTTGTGTATCAAACATTCACATTGAATGAGTACAGAAACACAATACAGCCGGCGCCCTTAGTAGCTATGAGCATGAATTATCGTCAACTTACCTGTTGAAACAATAGAAAATTCAGTGCCCATGGAGAATTGCCTGAAATGGCTCATTGGGACGCTCATGAGTAAAACGGAGCATTCAGTAAAACAATGTTTCTCGGATACCCTTCCTAACATCTTTAAGATGGCTCCTAATGATTTTCATTATTATAATTCAAACTCAATTTCGCTATTTTCATACGCGGTAAGCAGAATGTTTTGTACTGTATACTCAAGGCACGCCCACAAAATAATATATTTGTTTTCAAAATCGCCTTGGCAACGTGTAAATGTGGAAACAGTTGTAGAATTAAAGCAGACAGTTAGAAGAATAAAGCAGCAATCTTATTTTGGGAGTGCGTTACAAACGACATACTGCAGTGACCAGACCGGAAAAACAGTGCAGAGACCTAGGTTATGTATGTGATGCAAAATGACAGCTAGGAAAGCACTTGTGCTAATAATGAAATTATGGTTTCATAAATTCTTTGAATAAATGTAGATGGAAGTGAAAAATACGGTAAGCCAAGATATTTTCTGTTAGGTAAACGCTTGCTCTATTAGATCTAGCATCAGGCAGTGGTACAAAAGTTGTTAGAATCTTTTTTGCATATAAGTTAATTCATTGCATGCAGGTCAAACTTACATCCATGAGATCCTTCAAATCGCTGATATGTAAAATCCACGCGACGCAAAGCAACCCCATTCTTGCACGCATCACATTTCGTTACGGAGCAAGACGCAACAGAATCTTCAATAACGACACTGTAACAACATCGGAATTTGGGCGACAGACGCCGCACGCAGTGGAGTACGCGGCGCAGGACAGTGGCTAAGAGCAAGTGTCGCTGCATTGGCGCAACTAAACAGAAAAGAAATCGAGAAAACAAAAAGGTACGTGGGCCGGGCGTAGACGTCCGCGTGCTTGTCTTCCTGATGTTCTACCGTCACTGGATGACTCTGGCGTAAAAATAAAATAACGTCACTGCCCTTAGACGTATTCAGATGGCTTAGTGCCACCAATACCAGCTTGAGAAGCGGAGCTTGGCCAACGATTATTGTTTCGCACGGTTGTGTTGCGATAGAAGTATCTTGTATCTTAAGATAAACGATACATTATCGAGTGTATTGGAAATACAGATACAGATACTCGTATTTCGAGACGTATCGCGATACAGATACAAGATACCCATAGAGTGTCTACGATAGTATCTAAGATACATGTATCTTCGATACTGCCCAGCACTGAACGATGGCATCGAGGCGCCCTACTCTGCGCCGCGGAGGCTGGCTCCCCGATTTCTGTTCCATTTCGTTTCAACACAGTTTGAGTGAGTGCTTTGTTGCAGTGAGACACGCCATCGGGCAGGTGGACGCATTCGCGCGTTCACGGCTCACACTAGGAGCTCTGCCTCTCGCGTTCCTGAAGCGCTGTGTGGTAGTGTATGCATGAGCAGAAATGTTGGTTACCCAATTACTGGAGAGCGCAAACCTCGCCTTTTCTCTCCTTAAATGAGGACGCTTTCCATGAGCGCATATCTAGTACTAATGATTATGTGCTTGTTGATTCCATGTTTGCGCGGGATTCACGGTACGCTGTTGGTTGGTTGGTTGCGAAACTTTATTTAGGTCCTGCAAGGCGCGCGTTAGCGCGCAGCGGGCGACTCCCACGTCGGGACCGTCAGGCTGTGTCCGGCGTTATATTGTCGCGTAGCCAAGTACGATGCCGGTTCCTTCAGAAAACAAGGTATATTAGAGCGAAATTGTGCTCCGCAACAGATTCAAAGAAAAATGCGGGCGCAGGGCGGCGAAGAAGAGCCGACAAAGCGACGTGCGTAGGCGACCGCCGGCGGAAAAGGAATCCCGCGGCGTAATTCTTTCCGCAACCATCGGATTACCCCGATTACCCCGATAACTCTAGTCTGGTGGCGACAGGGCGAAGCACTCTCCCTATCAAATGAGACAGCTAGTGTGACATACAAAAGAGAAAGAAGGAAACATGCACTTTGCTTCAAACATATATAGATAAGACGATCGGGCGCGGCCAGACGTGGGCCACAAAACAGCTAAGAGAACAAATGATGAGGCATAGTTCGTGGCAATATTAACTACCTCAGCTACCGCAATGGTTTAATCTTGATCATTTACGTTAGTCGTCGCGATGGAGATGTGCCACCAGGCGTTAACCTATAGGTGCGTCCACATCAAATGGTGCTATAGCAGCAAAACACCAGCAGACATTGTGCAAGCTCTCATTTATCACTGTACAATGAAGATTGAACTACTTTTGCAAAGACACGTTTCACTTTCGTGTTATACCGATTCCTATGACGGAGGGATCAACCATGATTCTTTGGCATCCATTGCGAAGCTTGTTTCCTTTCGGACTCGACCATAGAGGTGGGAGGGGGGGGGGAATCGCGGCAGTGAAACTTGCCCCCCACCCCTACATAATGGATATACTACGCATACCTATGTGCACACGCATTGATAATGAGCGCGATAGCTTGCGTTACACAATGATAATGCAACCAAAAAAAAAAACATACTTGCGTTACACAATGATAATGCGACCCCCCCCCCCCCAAAAAAAACACAGGGGGTGTTATTCGCAGTTTTCGATCGCAGCTTTTAAGCTCCACATTGTGGGTTTCGAGCCGTCTGCTTTCGTAACCAAGCGAACGGACAGCGCAGCGGAGAGTTAATGTAAAAAAAAAAAAACGTCTCCTATGAATGTATCATTGTAAGTTTTCATGATGGTCTAATGAGAGCCCTCTACAGGGCAACATGTGAATCCGACGGTCAGCATTATACACATCGAGGAAATTATGACTTAACGAACATCTAGTGGCACATGACACCTACCCGATGCGTTTCGATGGTCGCGGGATGCAGCTTCCGTTGGGGCGTTCATTCACCGACAGAAATGCCACCCGTCCCATCTACTTGGGTACGGGTATTGAAAATCACCAATCTTTGATACGCTTCAGCAAGTTGGTGGAGCGCGTACTCTCTCGAATTCTTCGCCTCAATATATCGCGATTTCAAAAACACATGAACAGCAGCGCTCGAATTTTGCATTGAAGAGTATCGTAATTGTCAGGAAATATTTGAGCTCTCTGTTTGGATATTTACGGCTGATGGCTTTCGTCTCGGGCACCAGCGCACCCGCACGCACGCCGTAGTGGGTCCGTGTCATACTTGAGAAGCGTCATCGTCATCAGTCCGCGTGGCGCTCGAGAGATCAGAGGAATTAGATTCAAAGAGGTTTGGTGCTACACCATCTTCATCGCTCTGCATTCTACTCTGTTGCTCTGAGAAGTATACTTGCTTCGAGGGGCAATTTCGCAGCGGGTGCTGTGCTTTGACAGAACCTCGCCGGATGGAAATGGGTAAGAGTTCCTTGTTTTGTTTCTGGCATCTCGCACGATGTCCAGAACCCAGAGGTGTGTCGCTAACCGCGCACCGAATATGAGACGTGGAAAGCAGCATTCGTTGTAGGCCAACCAGGTCGTGTCGATGTACTGACGACATATCTGGCCAGCAGTAAACAGCGCACGCGGCGCTACTGTGGCCTCCGACTCTTTTTTTTTTTTTTTTCTGGCGTCGGCGGCCAGTCTATACCGCCAGCGTATTCGGCAGCCTAGGTCGGCCAGTCTACCGTCCAAGCTTTCAAGGCCGATAAGTCGGCACCACACCCGTTGCCGAGCAAGGGCCAGCATTCGGCAACGCAATCTAGATCCTGCTAGACGGAACGAACGAGGTGCTGAGTCATATTGAGATTTTAGTTTCCTAATATGCCAAGAAATTCTCCAAGTTACGATCGAAGGCCGCTACTTTAGCTGGGAGCGGTACCTCTTCACAACAATAACGAGAAATCAATAGCACAATGAAACAGTACCAACCCCGCTCCTGCTTTCATCTCTGACATTTATTTCTGTTCGCAGATCTGTCGGGCGTTTCGTGCATCGTGCCCGGCGAAGCGTGGCTTCGAGACCTCGCTGTACAACCGAAGCTCAGCCGTGGATGGCAGAGGAGAGCACTTCGTGACGCCGGGATCCCGAAAAGTGTTCTCCGAAACCCACAGCACGTCGTCATCGCATCAGGGCGGCGCCTCCGACAGCCGCCACAGCAGTCGAGCTTCCTGCGGCCGCAGGCTCACAGTGGGATCTTGCTCATCCTGCGGCCAGCGACAGCCTGGCATATTCGCCTTCGCCCAGCAGATTCTCCGTTACGACGAAGGATTGCGAATCGGTCTCACCCTGTTCTGACAAAGAGTGGGAGACCATGCAATACTCCGTCGGTTGCGAAAAACAGTTCATCTGTTGGACTGACAGCGGGGCAAATTGCTCCTTCAGAACGTGAGGCCCCAGCGGTCTCCGCGATGTCCCGACTGCTGGTGCTCGAGGCGGCAGGCTTTCAGAAGCGTCGCACCGTCGGTTCAAAACCACCCTTTTTGACGACAGGGCCTCTCATGCACCAGATGCCTTCGTCCAGCGTGTCCACGATGATGTACCCGTACACGGTGCCTGACGCCGAAGGCGGCGTAGTCGACATCCTCTGTAGTGGTAGGCCGGACTTGAGAGGTCTGGTCCTTGGGGGAGTCCAAAGTGCTCTGGCTCGATGAAGATGGAGTGATCTCCTGAATGCTTGACGGTGGACCCTCGTGACAGCGTCCGAGCCCCCCCCCCCCCCCCAAGCAAAACTGAAATGCCCAAAACAGCGCCTCGATCCCCGCACTCCTGAGGCGCCGAAGGAGAAAGCTGTCAAGAAGACAGTCAATGAATATGGAATACGCATAATAGATTACCTTTTTTTTTACTTTATATGATTTCATATTTCCAAAATGAAAATATATTTTGTGCAGTTTAATATTAGCTATTATTTATATCTGCAGTTCAATATAGTGAGCAAGAGAGGTTGGTGACATCAAAGGGGGGGGGGGTATTCCTCGGAGCTTATCTTGCTCCTTTGTCATAATCTAAACAAGGGACCTTTTGCCAAAAAAATTGCGGCAGACCCCACGCACTGTGGGAATCACACTGTGGGATTCGAGCTATAAACCGCGAAAAACTACAAAAGTAACAAAAAACGCGTATTGCCGTGAAGGCGTCATGGTTAGATTATGACGAGGCAGTGCTGTGAAGCCTACTTGCGCAGCGAAATTCGCATTACAAATTAAATTTCATAAAAAGTTGTATATCGAATTATCCAATATGTCGAACTAATTCCCGTTTTTCTTTTTTTTTTGCGAGTTCGATATAAGCGGGTTCGACAGTGTAGGCGAGAAAGAAGAGAGGGTGGTGTGAGGTCACGAGAGGGGGGGGGATTCCTCAGAGCTTATCTGGCTCCATTGTCATAATTGAAACAAGGGATTCTTTATTAAAAATTGAGGCATTTGTATCAAGGTGCACATTCAAGAAGTTGCGCTTCAAGCATTTTCTATTTTAAATGATGAATGCGAGGGGCTTTCATAAGTCCCATTTCATTTTCAGGAGAGATAACAATATGTGGGGTTTTACGTCCCCAAAATTTTCAAGAGAGAAACATGAGAATGGAGGAGTTAAATCAAAGCTGTTTCACCGCTAAAGTTTACAATGCAATAAGCGGCTACAGCTTGAACCTACTCAGCAAGCACAAGAAAATATACTGCATACAGAAATACAACACGAATATCGATGTCGAAACACACATCCAGCAATAACCAATGAATAAAGTCACAAGCAAATTCTCAAGTCACAAGCAAAGCCTAGGTCAACGTTTATAGAACCAGGTCTGGTTCTATGAACGTTGGCCTAGGTGGTGTTAGCTCAACCTCGGCGAGTGCGCTGCGGTCGCCAGCGACGCCTGGCTGTTTCACGAGTAGGGGAGGCAAAGCAGTGACGAGGAGGAGGGTATAACCATAGAGTTTCTTAAAATGACCTAGAGGGAACTCTGGCGCTGCGATCGTTCAGCCACCATGGGAATGATGGGTGACATGACAAGAACTTTATTGGAGACCTGAGGAACTCGAATCTGGGGAGCCGGAGGCCCCCAGATCAAGTTGGTGGCTCCGCCCACGTTGGGACTGGAAGTCCAGGTTCCGTCGCGATGTCGTGGGCCCTCTGGACGGCCTGGAGTTGGGTGTGGAGATCACTACTCTTCAGGGATTCCTCCCATTGATCCTTCGAGAAGGGTGGGGAGGCAGTAAGGGTTGGGCACAGCCAGAGCATGTGGTCGAAAGAGCATGAGTTATGGCCGCATTTGGTGCACGACTGTAAGTGGTCGGGGTCTATCCTATTAAGGGACCGAGGAGTGGGATACGTACGGGTTTGCAGAAGTCTGAATGTGGTAGCCTGAGGCTTGTTCAGTTTTGGGTGGGGTAGTGGAAATTTTTTCCTGGCCAGGCGGTAGTGGGAAATAATTTTGTGAAAAGTACATAGTGAATCTTTATGGATGTCGGCCTCGTTACGAGCCTGGCTATCCGTGGCAGCGCGGTACGTGAAATCGCGCGCTAACCGATGAGCCTGCTCGTTAGGATTACATCCGAGCGGGTTAACTAAGCCATCGAGATGAGCTGGGAACCACGTGATGTGGTACCCCCCTTCGCTGTTCTCCCGCGTTCGTTGCAGTGCTTTGTTCACAATATTGTTCGCCTGTTCAGACACGAGGGCGCTCGAGAAGGATCTAACTGCCGTGCGCGAGTCCGAGAATACAACAGCAGGAGCCTTTGCGCTGTGAAAAGCCAGAGCGATCGCCGCTTCCTCCGCCACGTGGGCAGTCTTAGTATAAACAGAGGCTGCATTAAGCATATTGCCTCCCGCGTCAACGACCGAAATAGCAAACTTATCTCCACCGTCATATCTGGCAGCATCGACAAAGAGGGCCTCTAGTTTCTGTTGATTGATCTTTTGAAGGATGGCCTTGGCTCTCGCGAATCTTCGACCCTTATGGTGCACTGGGTGGATGTTTCGCGGGACGGGGTCAACCATGATGCGATTTCTGTTCTCCCGGGACAAGCTAACTTTCGTCGCCTGTTCATGCCTAGGCTGAATACCTGCTTCTGCTAAAAGCTTAATCCCTGGCTTAGTGGATGAAAGTCGCGTTATCTGAGCCGCTGTGTGAGCTTCTATTAGCTCGTCAGCGGTATTGTGGAGGCCTAGCTCCAGAAGCTTCTCGGTGCTCGTACACACGGATTTGCCTAGTCTTCGTGCTTGTGGGCTTCGAACGCAATTGTGGCTTTGTTTATTGCTATGTTTTGGTTTTCTTTCGGTTAAAAGAATGGATCGTTGTGAACTTCGTGACCAGATTTGAATCGGTGAGCCTAAAGAAGTTAAAGTGGTGAAGTGAAACTGCTGATTTTTGCTGAACTTCGTTTTGCGACAAAGCGGATGCAGGCGACGCGGAGCCAAACGGAGCCGAAAGAACGAAGTTTAGACAAATCCGTGTACTACCCATGATTCCCATGCTGGCTGAAGCGCGATGCATTGCAGCTCCCATAGACACTAGCGCCAGAGTTCCCTCTAGTAAGTATTGTAGGAAACTCTATGGGTATAACTATAATTGCCCGTAGCTGCCTTGATACACGGTGTGTCGCTTAATATGTGGTGCGAATGATTCTATGATGACGTAGACTAAACCCTGACAAATTTCAAAAACCTTTTCGGGGACCCTTTAAAGCAGTTCCACTTTGACTTGCGTGGGCCAGAAGTGCAACGCGCACGTTCTGTATTTATGTACACATTTGTTTAATTACTTATTCATTTGCTAATTTATTTATTTTACTTTTTAACGCGATAGCGTTAAAGAGCTCGTTTCGCAGAAATTCCGGCATCGGCGTCATTGGTCGTGAGCGAAAAATCATCTCCGTGACCGAATTATCGAGAAAGATGCAAATAAAACAAAAATTCGGCAGATCCCACGGACCGTGTGAATGTGTCGCAGTTTTTCACATTGAGCGAAACGTTACGGAATGACGCTAGAGAAATCTGCAAATGGTATACGCACACGCATATTTTGCAGAGTCGCATATCTATTTATATAACCAGTTGTTTGCGCTTGCTTAACGATGCCAACAGCAACATAGGTGTTACCCAACACCAAACGCAGTAAGCTGATATGTAGTGCTTATATTCTTCAATACTGGATAGCGCGAATTCGAATAGGACAACCAAGGAACACAGATGCACAGGACAGGCGCTACTCGCAACTAAGCTTTATTCAGAAAAGCTTCCCTAGATATATACACAGCCAAGTGGCACGCGCAGGTGCACTGCACGTACGTTACAGTCACAGTTGTTAGAGTTGCGTTACAGTTGTTATGCTTATACTTATCCGTTATGACGGAGAACTCACGCACGTTTCACGAACCCGTGTGCATATGTGGAAGGGGTTCTTGACAGTTCTTGAATAAGGTCATCATCAACGTGATCAGTGAGCACCAGCATCTGGACAGGACTTGTTATCGAATCCGTTCGTGATCGCGGCTACGAAAGGTCTAAGTGTAGTGAGGTGCGAGGTATGGTACAGCTGGTGGAAACCGCGGATGGCTTTTACGAAGAAATGATCTATGATGCCTTGTGTCCTGGACGTGGCACCGAGGTCTTGTGATGCCCTGTCCACATCCAAGCCATCTTTCATGCCGTCTAAGGACCAGGAATTGTTGCGCTTTGATAAATCAATGCTAGCGGTTTGCTAGCATTGGGATGATTACGATACTTACTAATGGCGGCTGTACGAGTGTTTTCATTTGACTATATATTGAGGAAAGAGACATGCATGTACGTGCAGTTACATGCTACTCTACTTTTGTTTGATACTTCGTTTTATTTTCGTTCTTTATAGTTTTATTTTTTACAATATTTTCTCGTTTCTTCATTGTTCGCCAAGACCTGCGCTCTAAAATGGACCTGGGTTGGCCACGTAAGGCATCCACTCAGGCTGGCAATATATACAGTATAGACAACCGGTCGTAAGTGACGGTAACGGAATGGATACCAAGGGATGAAAACCACAGCCGAGGGCGTCAGGGGGTTTGTGGCATGATGAAATCGAGAAGTTCGTAAGGAAAAGGAATCATCTCGCAGAAAACACGATGACATTGGGAAAGGCCTTCGTCATGAAGTTTATTTAGAATTGGCCGTGAATGGTGAGGTTGCCAAGCAAAGGTATGAGATGATTTAGGTTTGGACACTGAGTGAACGAAAATAAACCACATGTACACTTAAAGAGTCAACCAATGAAACAAATAAAGTTGGTACGCTAAGAACAACCCTTCAGTGTACATCTCTAGACATATCTGAAAAGCTAAAATCAAGTGTAAAGTACGACTCGTTGAGGTTACATTTCCTCGTCGACTTTTTCCTAAACCAGTCAGTGTTGGTGGTGATGGTGGTGAGAATGATAGCACTTGTGATGTAATGCGTCACGAGGCTTACTCAATGTCAGTGCCGACAACGCTGACCAGCTTTATCGGCCGAACATACGGCTGGCCACCTTTGTCGGACAAAGTTCCACTCGAGCTATCGAAGCTGCAACCCCAACCTGCATCACGTTCGTACTCTTTTCTTTGCCCAGACAGTAAATAGGGCCCATGCTTGTCTAGAGTTCGTCGCGTGCCTCCATTAAATGCTCTCGTGCGTGTGCTTGCGGATTCCGCCTATGAAGGTGGTAATCTGCATCGCTTTATGAATCGCTTGTGGCACAACGTCAAACGCAACTGCTCCCAGGCTACTACGCATTTTCATCCCTCGAGAACGAGTCGCTTGTGGCACGACGATCGAGAGTCCTATCATCCGATGGGCAACTTGAGTTACTCGGTCCCGCACCCTGGTCGCATGGACGTGCGATGTCACTTGCGGAGACATTGTCCTCGTTGAACACTTCGGGAGTTCTGTTCCTGAACGGGTTTGGCACTGTCACCACGAAGCAGTTCGAGCGGTCAAAGTTGCTGTCGTTGTCCGTTCTTGACGCGACCACCGGCACCCTTAAAACAGCACGGCCGCCGGAACGCGGCTGACGCGGGTCGTACGTTACAACTGGTGCAGCCGATGCTCTTGGAGCAGATGCTGGTGTCAAGCCCAGGAAGACCCGCGTGAAACAATCGACAGGGTTTGCCTCAGACCAACCTAAGGAGCGCGAAGCGTACACTATGTGACGATCATAATCGTCCATGGTTTCAAACATTGAGCTTGCAAATGAATAGAACTCATGGACAAAGTGCTCCGTACGCGCAATGAGCAAAGGTTGTACCTTTTGGGAAAAGTCGGGATGCCTGATGTCCAAATTCAAGATTAGAGACAGCACGTAATTTGAAGCAGCCGATACACGCGTTTCGTTGCGCTCCATCAATGCGTTCAGCTCGCGGTTGATCCAGGGGACGAGACGCTCAACTTGATGTGGATTCGCACGGTAGAGTTCTGGTGACACATGGCGAGAGCTCGGGATGTGGGGGACAGCCCACAGGTTGCTAAGGTACATCTGAAGCCTAAAGGAACTCGTTACGGGCCTCCTGCTAATGTTGGGGTATTGATTTGGGAGCGTTACATAGGGCAGCTGTGGCTGCCCCTCCCGTTCTTGTCGACGTTGCATAAACTGCCCTCGGGGAACCACCTGTACAGGGATCAAAAGTGTTCGCGCAGAACCACCGAATGGCAACACCGCGGAGCGCGGCTGCTCCCTGACGATGTATCGGTCGTGGTCTTCGTCTGAGCGGACGTTGTGGATGATGCTTTTGAACGGTTGCAGACACAGGGGACATGCGGCTTTCACTTTGGACCACTCAACAAGGCAGGAGAAGCAGAAATGGTGATAACAGCCATCTGGGAATGCCTTGTTCTCGGCCCGTCCCAAGCAAATGGCACAGTTATCTCCTGGGGTGCTGGCGTTGTGGCTAGACGGTCGCTCCGGCGTCGTAGCATCTGTCGGTTCCTGCGTTGAGCCGGTAGGATCAGCCGTAGCATCACTTGGTGAGTCACAGTGTGAAGGAGGGGTAGCCATCTGGATCTACGAGAAAAATAGTGAATCAAGAAATGCACGTACGAGTGAATGCACTTAAAGAAAAAAAAAAGAAAAAAAGAGAAAGAAATAAAGAAAGAAAAAAGAAAAAAAGAAGAAAGAAAAGAAAAGAAAAAAAGAAAGAAAAAAGAAAAGAAAAGAAAAAAAGAAAGAAAAAAAAGAAGGAAAGAAAGAAAAAAAAGAAGGAAAGAAAGAAAAAAAGAAAAAAAAAGAAAGAAAAAAAAGAAAGAAAAAAAGAAAGAAAGAAAGAAAGAAAGAAAGAAAGAAAGAAAGAAAGAAAGAAAGAAAGAAAGAAAGAAAGAAAGAAAGAAAGAAAGAAAGAAAGAAAGTATTGAAGCAGTTTAGGGGCACTAGAATGATGATGAGTTGCCGTTGGCTACATAAATTGGTGAAGGTAAATGTAGCAACACTGTAAAGGGGCCCAGACGGGTCTTCGCTAAAGTATATTAAACTGCATGAACATGAAGCCATGACAGTGACCATTGATGGAAATAATTGATATGCTAAATTATGAAAACCGGTGGCACTACTGCCTCACAGCACCCCTGGCATGCGAGGGTTTGGAGACAAATGCGCTATACAATTATTCAAGTAAATTTATTGCCGTCTTAAGATGTACGCACCCGCAAGTGTTCTGCTCATCCTAAGCATATGGCGTGTGTTCACTGTCCCGGCAGTTGCCGAAGCATCCTCTTTTGATGCGCATTACAGCTTACAAAGACTAGTCGTGGAAATAGAGAAAACAGCAAAAAAAAAAAAAACGTAAAACGTTACTCATTCCTATTAGTAGTTAAGATGAGCAAACCAATATTTCCGCAAAATAATTACAAACAAGGAATTACGCATAAAATACTGTACAAAAGCATATAAAACCAATAGTTAAATACGAGAAATTATAATAAGACCAGTGAAAACAGAAAGACGCAAATATTGAACAACGTTACAACTCATCCATCGTTGCTCTATACCAAGTTATCATACGGTGCCTTCTTGAAAAAAAAAAAATTGGGGGACGCCTAAGCTTCGCCTTTAAGAGTTGAACGCGATAGCGATATTCTGTTCCTAGTGCGCAGTTCGAACACTACGAGTGTTTAACAGAATGCGCGCAATAAAGTGCGTGCCTTATGTAATGGGTAGCATGCTTTAAACCAGGAGCAATTATGCGCGAGAAACTTTTTCGAAGTTGCGATGCACCCACTACGTGGTCTTAAGGGAATACGCGCAGTAATGTGTGTGCCTTTTGTAATGGGTGGCTGTCTTTAAACCACCAAGTCGTTATGATATTGACATGGTGTGACGCCCGATGGCAATGTACGCTTGTACCACGCAATATTGCTGCTATATTACATCTCGTACTGTGACACCTGTATACAGGACGCGTATTTTTGGGAAGCGTGAAAGTTACTTTCGGTGCAGCTTCAAGCAGAGGCGTGGCTGTGTGGTAGAACACCTGCTTGCCACGCAGACGGCCTGGGTTCGATTCTCACTCGGACCCAACATTTTTGTTATTTATTTTATTTGCAGCTTTTTCCATTTTTCGCTCACGGACAAGATGATTTTTCGCTCACAACCAACGGCCCCGACGCCGACGGCGGAATTTCTGCGATACGAGCTCTTTAACGCTATCGCGTTAATATTAGCACACCTTCGCAGTATCAGCCTCTGGAAAGATGCTATGCTGCGAAACTAATGAGCTGGTAATTTTCAGTGTCTATACGTTGCTTAAAATTCTGAAACTCAATTTTCCCTTTTTTTGTAGAACAATGTTCCTCAGCCATGAAACATTTGAAGGTAAAGCGGAATGTGTTGTCTGGAAGCCATAGGGAAATGATTCTTTCTTCGGGCCTCTAACTGACAGTATTGTAAAAAGACTGCACTTCGTCGTCAGTATTTCGCAGACGTGGGCGCCCTGACGCTCATCTGACCTTACCTTCATGTGGTGAGGTAAGGATCGGCTCGGAAAACAATGGCAGATTGGGTGAGTTGGCGGATTAACTTATTACATTAAAAACTGTGCTGCCGACACAAGACAAGGAAAGCGCCGCGTGTGTACATTTTTCACCGAAGCTACCTTTGGCTAACATTGCCGTAGTAGTCGGCGGGTAGGTCATGTGATCTCACTTTGGCCATGCAAGGACGCGCACTTGAAATCTAACGGCGGATTCACGACATCATGAGGCTTCCTCTGAAACGCCACTGGCTGAGCCGGCAGTTTACGTGGCTCGCTTTGACCAATCAGGTGTGAGCGCGCGCATTTATAATCTAGCGACGGATTCATAGCATCATGTGATCTCGTTAGCAAATTATATACATTCGCGCGCTTTCCTAACTAACCACACGTGATCTCGTTAGCGAATCGTATAGACTGGCTCGTGTAGACGTCGCCGTGACGAAGACTCGGCGCTGTGAGCTCGCGAAGGGGAGGCCTAGCTCCAGCGGAGAGCTGACGACTCCGACTTATGAGTCGCGAAGCCGAGGCAACACCGCAGTGAAGGGTTGTGCCAGTACTGAGGCAGCAAGGGCCACGGCAAGAAATGCTGCAGGTGTATCGTCGCGTATAGACAGCTTTGCTGTACAACTATCCTCAGGAAGTGGATGGGTCTTTGATGTTTTTCTTTATTGTTTTGTATCGGTAGCACTGCTTTCTTTAAAGCAATATGGCTTCGAAAATTTGATGACGATGAAGTTGGGGGAAGAAGGCATTGTCAGGTGAGGGCGAGGGTGATAGTGCCAGGATAATGTGGTTGCTTCTTCGCTAATGTAACTGCTGCGCATACGACCCTCAACAAACTCCACGTTCTTCAAAACACAAACAAGAAAAAAAAGCCCTGGAATTACCTTAATTATGTCTTGAGATAGCCCCCAGTTCTCAGATTTTTGCGAGTACTAACATACCGAATGTATTCTTTCTGCACGCCATCAGTCTTTTCGCTTCGTGGCAAACATGAGCTTAGACGCAACATGTCATTTTTTTCTTATGTTACCGAAGTTGTATCTGCATATACCAGGGGTCGGCAAGCTTCGGCCCGCGGCAGACGTCATACTCCCCCCCCCACCCCCTTGTCACTTCCTACCTCCACTGTAAGGTTTCCATCTCGACTGTAATTTGGTATCTGAACTGTAAAGAAGCTCTTCCGGTATTAAACAAACATGGTTTCTATACGAGTCTAAATGAAAAATATTTCTATTCCAGTTTTGTACATTGTCAATTCCCCGATTTCTTTCTTTTTGCCAATTGTGATCGTGGCTATCCGCTTGTATAACGATGTAATAAACATTGACTACGCAAGCCATAGTCAAGCGTTGCTCGAATACGGCGACTACGGCTACTTACAGTATGCACAAAACTGCACCGTAGCGTGCACTTCGTTGCGATAAAGCTCACATCTCTGGTCTAACGCGAGTGTCGACGTTACGTCCGACTATGAGCTACCCTTTACACGCCAGCGTAGTCTACGTGCCTGGCAAGCCCACGATATGCGCACGACTACTAAATTCACACAAAGACGTCGATCCACTTCGTAATGCTTGGCTCAAAGCGAAAAATCCAGCACAGGCTGCCACTCGCTGACTGCTTCATATAAAATAGATTCCCACAATGCGTGAGATCTGCCGGTATTTTTTTAAATACGTATTGTTTATTTGAAAATTAACTTCGTTAACTTGTACGTAAGTCTCAGTTTGTCACATCTGCGTTAATGTCTAACTTTATACCACTGTCAAACTATATAGACTCAGGAGTTCAAGCTGCAACCTTTTTGCTTGCCAGCTGCTTATTGTGGTGGCAAATGACGATTGCTTTATTTATTGATTGATTAATAAGTAAGGAAGGGGCAACTCGTATTGGTGAAGAGCAGAAAAAAGTACACGCGCGTGAAGGGTCTGAGGTCGGAAGTTTACAAATGCACTGACCGAGCTTAGACGTACAGTCGTCAGCAAGCTTAACTCGAACGCTCCGCAGCGTGTCCCGAAACGGTTTGATTGACGCCCGCGCCGCGCAGCTTTTGGTTCTGTTGCCGAGATGTTACCAATGCATGCCGACATACTATCCAATCATACCGAGGTATTACCTCGGCAACAGCGCCCAGCACTTCGCGTCTGGCATCAGTCAAACCAGTCCAGGCCCCGCTGCAGAGCGTTCGAGTTAAGCTTGCTGACCACTGTACACCGAAGCCCCCTTTTAACTGATGTCGGTAATTAATGGCTGTTAATGATAGCTGTAGATATAATGAAAGACTTTGAGCTCAACAGAAACAAAGGTTGGAAAAGTGACTGCAACTTTCAGCGTCACTCCGACGCTTACTTTTTCCGATGATTGGCACAGTTCAGTACGCTCTATTTAGAAATAAAACTTTTGGTATTGGCCCTTTCAAGCTTCGATTAAAGAGGGACAACAATTTGAGTTTTTTGAGGCGTTGATGTCTAGATTGTGTTGACTAGGTGAAGTTAACCTTAAAGGTCACAGTCTCGCCGCAAGGGCGAAGCAATGAACGTAATAGCCACAAACTTGAGTTATGCGAAGTAAGAGTGTCAGCTATAAATCCTTTCGCATCCAACCTGGCGCAACTAAACAACACAACGGCGTAAGAAAACGCGGCCATTGCAGCGAGTGAAGCGCGACATTCGTGCTGTCAGTCACTTCATCGCTAACCGAGCGTTAATGAGAGCACGTACAAAGGTATGAGGAGTCCGCTGATCCCTGTGAAGATAAAGCACGCGCGACCATGCAAACTGTGGAGATACTGTCGGAGCCACGCAGCCCCGACTCACTTCAAAGTTCACTATACCACCTCAACCTTTAATTCGGGATGTTGCGACTTCTCAGATAAAATATTGCGTGTATTGTGTGGCAAAATATTCAGAATCTTACTTCAGAAGTTACTTGCCCCCCCCCCCCCCCCCCCCCCCCCCCAGTGACACGAACCACGGCCGCTGTACGGTTGTGCACGGATTAAACAGGGACACTTACAAAGTACCGATACTTACGGAATTTTTCCAATCTTGATGCATAAAACCACACTCTGTAGTGGATATAACATTGTTATTAACAAAAGAACACGATTTCATTGTTCTCTAGTGCCAATAAGCGATATGAATTTTTTTTTATTTACGTGTACACAACATCTTTACCTACTAACAAACCCCTAGGTGATACAACTCACATCTAAAGGTACAGTTTCTTAATCAACTTACATGCACTCGAGCTGCCTGCGGAAGCAGCATTGTTATGCAAACGATAGCCGAAACAGTTGCATGTGCTGTTTGGCTTACAGGGTCTGAAGAAACTGATGCAAGTGGAAAGACAATAATATATTAATTTGTGGGATTTTGCGTGTCAAAATCCCGATACGATTAGAGGCACGCCGTAGTAGAGGGCTCCGAAAATTTAGACCTTCTGGTGGTGCACTCAAATTGCACAGTACACGGGCCTCTAGCATTTTCGCCTCCAACGAAATGCGACCGCCGCGGCCGGGATCGAACCGGCGACTTTCGGTTCAGCAGGCGAACACCGTAACCACTATACCACCGAGGCAGACGAAGCGGAAAGAAAATTATATATTCCCAAAATATAGCATTCTTTTCGCGATTTGAATAGAATAGGTATTTTTAAATTGCGTTGTAAAGTAACATGGATGGGTGGATGGGGCTGTGCCCTTTTGATAATGTGGCTGCTCGCGCCACCTAGCCGTAACTCAATAAAATTGTTGGGGTATTACGTCCAAAACCACGATATTATGAGGGACGTCGTAGTGGAGGGCTCCGGAAATTTCGACCACCTGGAGCTCTTTAACGTGCACCTAAATCTAAGTACACGGGCCTCAAGAATTTTCGCCTCCACTGGAATGCGGCCGCCGCGGCCGGGATTCGATCCCGCGACCTTCGTGTCAGCAGTTGAGCGCCATAGCCACTAGGTTACCGTGACGGGTATAGCCATAACTCATAATTAAGTACGAAAAATATGTAGTGACAAAATTTTACTTTTGCCTTGATTTTAACCACCAGTCGGGTAACACCGCCTGCTCAAAGTCTATTTTGCTTTCACTGTGCTAAACAACAATTCTTTGAAAAATTCAGCCCCATTGCCTTGGACTGTATCGTGAAGCCCTTTACACAAGGTATCAGATGTTCAGCCTCCTGCTCCACACACGCACCGCACAGTTTCTATTCCTTCGTACTTGTCTCCAGTACGTCTTTTTCCGCAATACTCCAGTCCTGGCTTCACGCAACCTAGAGGTACCCCGTGAGTTATCGTAGATCTTTTCTTTGGCAATTTCCTGCTTGAAAGTTCTGTATGTTACCAGTGCTGATTTCATAAAATCGGCATGTCGTCTCCTGGCGATAAGGCCAGGTACTGCCCGAATGAGTCGTTCGGATTGGCGCACGGAGGCTGGTGTGGCTTAGGGGCACCATAATGCGTGCACCTAAACCACAAGCGCTCTGCGGTGCACCACTGGTGCACCTGTGACGCACTGCACAGCGCGAACACGAGCCACCACAACACAAGTTTGATTGACAGGGCCTCAAGTACTTTCAGGTGTATCATCGCTATCGCGCTCCTCTGTGTGAAGCATGTATTGCGTGCACGACTTCGTCTGCGCCGCACATAGCAAAATTCTGATAAAAAATGTTTCACGGCGTTTTTCGCGTTACCGTTACATAATTAGACAGTCTGACCAGTAGTGTTTGCACTGCACTAAAGTAAACAGGTACCATAAAAATTAGTTCAGCCTCCTTAATGTCAAAGTGTCTGTAATCCGTCCGGTCTCTGCCGATGGCAAGTTATCTTTTCGTCCACTTTACTTTCTTCACATTTATATCCTAATTACTACAAATAACATCCCACTAGAGTACATCGATTCGGAGAGACCGAGCAAATGGGCTGTTTTCTCCGACTCGAAACCGGCGTTACAGTGCCTGCAGCAGGGCTGGGCAGTATCGCGATACAAGAGTATCGCGATAGTATTTCAGAGATACTTTTGAGTATCTGTATTTCTGTATCGAGATACATTTGAAGAATGTATTTGTATCTCTGTAGTGAAATACATTTACGATGTATCGCCTGTATCGCGATACTATGCAGGACACGGGTATTTCGTTACATTGTTTTTTTGTGTCAGAAATGAGTTGAGGCGTGTTTCCAATGGGGGAATGGCGTTTTTTTTTCTTTTTTGTGCCAAGACAAGCAAAGGCGTTCCGCCGGTCGCCGACAGATAGGGCGGCGATGGTTTCTCCTCAAGCACAGAATGATCCATGTGGTAAAGCGCGCGACGCCGCAGACGGCAGAATCGCGGGGGCAGTGTTGTCGGCCTCTGTCGACGAAAGTCGCTGTCTCTCAAGGTCAGTGCAGCACGCCTAATTTTTTTCGGGTGGCAAGCCATTACTTCGCGACCCCCCGCGGGGATACCGCCTTGGAACAGGCTTTGCAATGCTTCGCGTGCGTCTAGTTCTCAAAGCGGCGGCACTTCCAAAAGCAGTTCCCGTAGTCGCGGCGGAAGTGACTACAAGATGGCTATCATTGACGCGCTTTCAGCCACCTCTCAAATGTCAGGGTGCGTTCCTAATTGAATACATGCGTGAAACGGTCTTTTATGGCAGCAGGCTTCCCCACCGCCGGAGCCGACTTCGCCTATTGCGCCTTTCTGAAATGGGTGCTGGTAGCGTCGGGGGTGGTGACATCTTCTTTGAAGCCGACAGGGTCAGGCGGCTGAGGATTCCGAAGATGGGGACAGACTTCGGATTCTGAACAGTCAGAACAACCCAAGTGAGGGCGGAAGTGTTTCGGTATCTAGATGACCCGAGAAGAGATATCGCCACGCTGCAGGGCAATACGGCTATGAAGGCGATATTTATTCACTATAACACGAATTTGTGCTCGCCTTCAGCGGTAGACAGACTTTTTTTCTTTCGTGAGTCTTGTGCTGAGGCTGAACCGACGCTGTTAGAAGACAGCCTATTTGAGAAGCCTACCCAGCAACCTTCTCAGCAAAGCAGATCTTCAAAATAAGTGTGTGCTTTTTCTCAATTCACTGGTCTTCATTAGTGATTCGAGTGATTTGCTTAAAGTGTGCTATGTCTAGCATAGCTTAGTTTGTTCGCCAAGTATGTCGATTTCGGTGTCCAATCCTTGTTACTGTTGCTGTGAAATAGGGTATTTTTATTGCAACTGATACTTGTAATTATGTCATTATTACTGATTATGTACTTTGTCCAACCCCTCCCATGCAATGTCTTAATGTCGCTGAGGGTACTGTAATAAATAAATAAATGAACTGAACGTTTTGATGCGCTGTAACTTTAATTACAACATTATGCTGCACTAATAAGTGTCTTTGCGTAGTATGAGCATTCTTGAAATAAAAAAAAAGTATTCCAGTATCTGTATCGCTGTAACTGTATTCCGGAATACTTTTTTCCTCTTATTGCAAAAGTATCTCCGAAATATCCCGTTACGTTAAAGGCAAATGTATCTCAGTATCTGTATTTTAGGCTTCTAGTTAATGTATTTCGATATCTGTATTCCGGAATACTCTTCTGAGTATCTCTGCCCAGCCCTGGCCTGCAGTCAGCTCTCCGACGCGGATGCCACGAACAGCTTACGTACGAAATTCTGAAGATTCATCACCGCGTCAAAGAAAAAGGCCACGAGGTTGACTTTCAGTGGCTACCTGGTCATTGCGGGATCAGTGGCAATGTTTCCGCAGACAATGCTGCTCGCACATCCCATCAAGAAGAGACCACCGTTTCGATTCCTCTTTCTAGGACAGACGCTGCAAGGCAGCTTCGTCACCTGGCACGTAGTCTCTGTTTGGCGGAGTGGAACATGCCAAGTATAAGACGTACAAGACTCCACCAAATAAACCCTACGCTGGAACTCCGACCTCCATCCGGACTTCGTCGACGTGAAGCTTCGCTTCTATGTCGGCTTTGGTTAGGAGTTGCCTTCACGAAGGCATACACAACATTAATTGGAGTGACCGACAGTGCAGCATGCGAGGTCTGCAGCACTGAGGAAGACATTGATCATCTGTTATGCCGCTGCCCTCGATTTGCCTCTGAACGACGAACTCTTTCTGACGCGATGCGACGATTGGACGATCGACCGCTCTCCGTGCAGATGCTGCTGGAGCACCGTCCCCATCGCTCGGCGGCCCACAAGGCAGTTAAAGCACTTTTGTGCTTCTTAAGAACTACGGGCCTTTGTGAACGCCTATGACTGTTGTACAGTGCCACCGCCACATACGTGTCCGCTCATTTATTGATCATTTCCTTTTTTTTTCTCGCTCCCCCTCTCTCTCTTTGTCTCTCCCATCTTTCCACTCCCCTTCCCTTTCCCCCGGCGTAGGGTAGCCAACCGGACTGCTGTCTGGTTAACCTCCCTGCCTTCTCCCTTTTTGTGTTCCTTCCTTCCTTCCTTGTCTGTTAGTTCTCATTAATATTGTGTCTAACACAGAAAAACGAGCCCTTAAAAGTCATCTTTCCTGTAATCCGTAAGGGCATTCGGTCCGTGCCTTTACGCTGAATTGGATAGCGACACTTTTGTTTAGATGTCACGGCACGAATGCGTACCACAGCTGCAGGCGATCCTTCGGGTTTAACACGCCTGATGAGTTCGCCGTGTATACCGGATGTTTCAAGTAACTAAAACGAAGGATTAACAAAAGACTCGTTAACCGCAACTGAATGAAACCAGAATCTTACAATAGTTCGGTGTATCACCGCTATCGCGCTCTACCTCTGTGTTAAGCATGTAAACAACCCCGCAGTTCAAAATGTGTGATCAAGCGATAACTGCGCACTTGTACGGTGTGAACATGCTGCCGCAAGAATATTGTGAATAATTACTGTATTAAGGAAGTTACAGGCTATAGAAGAACCCGCTTCGGCTGATTTAGGTTTCTCGCGCGGCCTTTCCACCCTTCTCGGCAGCCAAGAGAGGTAGGCGTAGCCCGCTGCCGTGACTACGCCCACTTCGGCAACGTAACCAGATGTCAGCGATTACGTCATCGGAACGCAGCCAACGACCGAGGAAGGCTTCCTCCACGTGTCGCTCCTGTCAGAGCGGCGCTAGGTCCCCCCAGCAACGTGGTGAAAAAGCGCAGTAAATGCCCGGCCAAAACTGCATTACCGTAGGGCCAAGGTGCCATTTCGTAGAGCAGAGGACCAATCGACGAAGTCGGTGCAACGTAATGTTGCCCATAGGCAAGATTACGTCACTTCACGTATGAGGAAGATTGGACAGGCGCTGGAAAGGGGCGCGGGAATTGTTTTTCGAAATGGAGAGTCTGCGCGGCGCGTAGCGGTGTGATATTCATGAAATGCGATCACCGTGGCTGTCTGCACGATTTGGCGAGCTTGTTTGGGAGATGTAAAAGCCTGTTTACTGCCCCCTTAAGAGCCAGGTGCGTTTCGTTATGTTGTAGAGGGCATTCCAAAATGATCGATGCAACTTTTTGTGGCAACGTACACGCCACGCTGCGATTTTTTCCGCCGTTTAAAGAATGCTGCGAAATATTAAAACCACGTGACTGCGCTCATGCGCTACCGTATTGTGCGCGCGGACCGTCAACCTTATAGACTTAGGAAAAAATTCAGCGCAAAATGACACAAGGACGAGAAGGGAGGACACAACACGTGCGCTATTGTTGACACAACACTGTAGCGCACGTGTTGTGTCCTCCCTTCTCGTCCTTGTGTCATTTTGCGCTGAATTGTTTTCCTAATGTCTTACAAACAAGGCCGAATTTCTCCCCCTGTGCAGTTATAGACTATATTACGGATGGGTTTCGGTGCCGTCATATTGGGCTGTTAACCTTGCCGTTTCGCATCTTTAACAACCAAACGAACAGTGCTACCATAGACGCATACGCATGAAAACGGTTGGGTTGGTGCTTTTGACGTTTCATGACCTCATTAATTCACGTCGCGATATACAAAAAGAAGAAAACATTCGCTTAACAGCACAAGCTGGCGGCGCCCATATGTCTTACGTAAAATCGTCTATAGCTTATCGGGGACAACGGCGCTGTCTTGCCTTAATTGTACCGACGTCAAAAACGTTGACTCAGTGCGGAGCCAATGCCTATAGAGCCGCGGCGATCACTTAGCCACGGTCCGCGCGCACGGTCCTTTTGATCGAAACACGGTTGAGAGCGCTGCAATACGGTAACGTACGACCGCAGTCACGGGATTCTTTCATATTTCTCGGGCTTTCATTAAACACCGGAAAGCATCACCACGCCGCCTGTACGTAGTACGTCGCCACAAAAAAAAAATGGGTTGGTCGTTTTGAGATACCCTCTGCAACGTAATGAAACGCACTTTTTCCTTCAATTGAATATTTAACATTTTGCGTAATTGACCTCCGTTAACTGATTACGCGCAATATAAAAATTGCCCTAATGAACGCCTCACGACGGCAAATCGCATGTCGTTGCTTTAATTAAATTGCGGTTAACTTTTTTTAAAAGTCCTCGGTTCTTGTTACGAAAAACGCACTGTATAACGTCGGAATTATTTACTTCCGTAGAGCTGCTTTGCTGAATGGTACGCGAGCGAAAGAGCAAAAAATATTCAGCCCGCGGAATAAAAGACAACTGGACCTACAAAGTAAGGGAATGCCAGAGTATATCAAATAGAGTGCAACTCGTGAGCCAATGCTCGTTGCGTTGCAGGGACAACAAAAAAAAAAAAGAAAAAAAAAAACAGCCACCGCGATTAAACTAGCCGCGACATGTGAAGTGAGAGGATTTAGGGCATAAGTTCCTAAGTCCAATCGGTAATTAAAACAAAATGAGGCATTGCTTTGCAACGGGTCCTTGACTAAAATTTGATAGCCACACAGGCTTTCACACAGGCTTCGGGCGAAGCGTTGTGCCAACGCTTCGCCCGAGGGTATGGCTTTGCAGCAGAAGTTTCGGGTTGAAGAATAAGGCCGACTTGTGGGACTTGTTCAGTTATTTTTTTTTTTTTTTGCAAACGACACCGTAGCGTTGTTTGGGGGCTCTGTGGCATGGTATCTATGCGGCTGAGCAAAATACGCGTTCGGTCACCTATGAAATGACTTTCAGACGTCGGTCAAAATGTCGACATTCGCTTAGAATAGCTATGACGGGTGCTGCTTGAAATCTCCCGCTTGCCGTCGCATATAAAGACACTCGCGAAAAAAAAAATATCTCAGACACCCGGAGTGCAAGACAAGCGATAGAATAATGGTGAACTCACGTCAAATGTTTCTTGTTGGGCTGTTCCGTCCGCCTCGGGTACGCGGTGGTTGTATTCCACTTGTGTCCTTGAACTTAGCCTGCCAGCCGCTCCACGTTCGGACGTTGACGGATGCTATAGTCGAAATGCTGGGAACGGCCCCCTGCTATGCTTTTGGCCACCTCCGGAGCGCCACCATGCATCTAGCCACAGTGACGTCAATGTTGCGATAACACAGCGCTCATAACAAAGCTTCAGTCACATGCATTATTTCGATACCATGTGCGAATGAAAGTGAAAGCACGATGGAACACCAATGCCGAATGTTCCCCGTTATGCAGGTCTACGAACCCATTAATTTATCTTGCAAGTGTTTTACAACCGACGACCCATTTCTAATTGTGATTTCATGAACGCAAGCAGTGCTTGAGAAAGTTATGCGCCTTGTTTTCGATAATATCTGGTGACGTGGAAGCAAATTCGAATCCCAACGACGTCATTGTCACAGAAACGCTTAAAACTGCGAAAGAAAGGCACGAACGAAGTTCGTATCGAAAATAGCCAGTCGGATATCACACAGATGATAACAGAACAGGTTCGGAGGCGTGTATCACGGCAAGAACCGTCGATATCAACGAGATTACAAGCTCCAGATGTGCCAGAAGGTCGACAATAAAAATTTACGGAAAGGAATGTTCGAAAACGTGTTGAAGTTTGAAGCGGGCGCAAGAAGAATCAGCAGTCCTCTGCGGTATACTTGCCAGATACTTGACCTAGGAACGGCTGCAACGTGACAACCTTGCCTTTATTTGGGTCGCTGTTACTCGATATGTATGCGGAAATTGAGCCGCCAGCAGTAAACATAGCCCCTGTGCATAAAAGAGGAAAATTTGCTTACGGTCGAAAGCAGCCCGTCATTGTGAAATGTGCTTACATCAAAACTACGGATCGTGTTTTTCAAAGTTCCGGCTCACACAGTTTAACGTCCCAGGGGGACTCAGGCTATCAGAGACGCCGTAATGGAGGGCACCGTATAATTTTAGACCCTATACGGTTGCGAGAATACAGGTGAACTATTGCTGGCCGGCGGCCATTATTGACCGCCGACGTCGCCTGTTACGTCAAGACGTGCCGAGATTGTTAGCGACGTGAGACACCACCGAAAAGGCGAGCTGGTTTCCTACAGCCAAACGAAGCCCCTGCCCGACCTTTACACCAGATCAGGATGAAGTTGTTGGAGCTTTTTCCAACGTATGGCGGGGGGGAGTGGATCTTCGTGACTGCCGACTACGTTAACCACTACGCGTAGCTAAAACCTTGCCTTAAGGTAGTTCAGGCAAGGTTGCGATAACCTTTATCGAGCACTTCGTGCTACGACATCGTGCCCAAACAATCACCGACAGAGTAGCAGCTTTTACCGCGGTGCTTACTCAAGCATTCTGTAATACAGGCAGCAAAATCGGCGCAGGACAACCGTCTACCAATCAGAGACGAATAATTTTACCGAGTTCCCGCAATAAAAATGTCGCCGACATGTCAGCAATCTATGTCGGCGTCGAGCACATGACGTGGAATGCTATCGTTCCATATATCTTCGCTTAAAAACACGACAGTGCAAGAAAACACGGAGTGACGCCATTCCAGCAGGTTTTTGGATGGACCCTGCAACGACGCTTCACGTCATGCTGCCGAACATCGGTGAAGAAAACCTGGACGTCGCGCCTGTTTCCAGAACGCCGAAGAACTCAACAGTTCGCGCGCCTGCGTATCGAAACCCAACAAAGAACGGGCAGTCGGCTCTGCAGTCACCGCTGCATGAAATACCGGCCCGGAGAACGCGTTCGGGTTTAAAACGCTGGCGTGAACTCAGTGAGAAGCAACTGATCTCCGCCGCTGCGCGCGTACACGTATCATGAGCCGAGGCGCCTTGAAGGCACTGGGTTGCGCATGTAACCCACAGACTTCATATCGAAATTGATTAACTTTCTGTTAGGCGTCCGGGGGACTTCCCTGAGGCGATCGTATACATTCTGCTGCACATTTATGAGCTGTTATATTGAGACTTTGATTAAAGTTTTTGTGGACAAAGTTGTTATGGTTCTCAATCGTATGCGCTTTTCTGCTAATTTTTTCTTGGACCACCTTAGGGTGCTACAGACGTCTCAACAGAGGCCAATGTAGCGTTTTTGCCAAGTTCAGGATTTTATTTTAGAGCCTGTGCGCCGCACACAGGCAAAACAAAAATTTAGGAGATAGTACGTTTTATGGAGAGTTCTATAAAAATAATTGATGTATTTGGTCTACAATCGCCTTTTGTAAAAAGGTCCCGAAGAGGCTGCAATTTACTCAACTTTACCTACGCGCTAAGGAGTGAAAAATATTGTTACGAATATATTTAACTTATTTACAATGTGGAATAGTCCAGCAGTCAAGATGGCGGTTGCGTATCTCAGAACACCGACACGTCGTCCTGCCTCTCTTCTTCGCACACCTCCCCACAGTCATAGCTGCAACCCCGCTACATCGACCGCCGGCGGCGAAAGCGCCGACTCGGCGCTTGTTAGCAGGTGGTGGGCGAAAGGTACGGCTTCAGGCGAGCGACGTGGACGACGTTGGAAGACGTAGAGGGCGCCGTGTGGTCCAGAGGGGCGATGTCATAGGTGACCTCAGTCACCTGGCGTAGCACACGGTAAGGGCCGGAGTACTTGGGCAGAAGTTTTTCGGCCAGGCCAACATGCCGAGACGGAGACCACAGGAGAACGAGGTCACCCGGATTGAAGCGAACGTTCCGGTGGCAGTTGTCGTATGTATGTTTCTGGCGGAGTTGCGATTCCGCAAGGCGTCGATGGGCGATCTGACGGGCCTTTTCGGCTGTGCTAATAGCGTGGCGAGCATATTCGCTGGACAGGTGGGCAGGGGTGGGTACGAGCGTGTCGAACGGCAAGGTCGGTCTCGTCCATACAAAAAGGTAAAGGGAGAATATCCAGCAGTGTCGTGGCGCGAGCTGTTGTAAGCAAAAGTGACAAAGGGTAGCGCAATGTCCCAGTCGCGATGATCGGTCGAGACATACATGGCGAGCAGGTCAGTGAGCGGTGCGATTCAAACGTTCTGTGAGTCCGTTCGTTTGGGGATGATAGGCCGTCGTAAGCTCGTGCTTGGTTGCACAAGACCGAAGTAGGTCCTCGATTACCTTGGATAAAAAGTAACGACCTCGGTCCGTGATGAGTTGACGAGGAGCGCCGTGATGTAAGATGACGTCTTGGATCAAAAACTCGGCGACGTCTGTAGCGCAGCTGCTCGGGAGAGGTCTCGTAATGGCAAAACGGGTCGAATAATCCGTAGCGACGGCGACCCATCTGTTACCGTTGTTAGAAAGTGGGAAAGGTCCCAAAAGGTCGAGGCCGACACGAAAAAAAGGCTCAGCAGGTACGTCGATAGGTTGAAGGAGCCCGGCAGGGTGCACAGCTGGCTTTTTCCGGCGTTGGCACGACTCGCAAGTAGCGACATAACGATGTACGGAACGGTAGAGGCCGGGCCAGAAAAAGCGTCGGCGGACACGGTCGTACGTTTCTGGCAACACCAAGATGGCCGGCCGTTGGTACATCATGTAGTTGCTGAAGTACGGTCGAGCGGAGATGAGTGGGTACTACAACTAGTAGTTCTTGTCCCACTGGGCGCATGTTCCGGCGGTATAAAATGCCGTCGATGATGACGAACATGCGAAGCGAACTGTCCGTCGAGTCAGTATTCAGGCGGGTGATTAGATCTCGTAGGGACGCGTCACGCTGTTGCTCGTCACCGATGTTGCCGAAAGCGGAGAGCGAGGAAATACAGATGGACGTGTCATCCGTTACGAGGTCTGGATCGTCGACGGGGTACCGAGAAAGGCAGTCGGCGTCTTGGTGTAGACGGCCGGACTTGTAGACCACTGTGTACGTGAATTCCTGGAGGCGCAGAGCCCACGAGCTAGGCGCCTGTTGGATCTTTGAGTGCTGAAAGCCAGCATAGAGCGTGGTGGTCTGTGGTAACGGTGAAAGGGCGACCATATAAATAGGGGCGGAATTTACCAACTGCCCATACAAGCGCCAGGCACTCGCGCTCAGTAATAGAGTAATTGCGTTCGGCAGGAGAAAGGAGCCGGCTGGCATACGCAAGAACTCTATCATGACCGGATTGACGCTGGGCTAAACACCAGCGCCAATGCCGTAACCACTAGCGTCAGTGCGGACCTCGGTTGGAGGCGGACGCGTCGAAGTGGGCGAGGATCGGCGGTGTGGTGAGCAGCGTAATGAGGCGGGAAAAAGCACTGGCTTGGTCAGGACCCCACCAAAATGGCACATCCTTGCTTGAGAAGGTCAGTGAGGGGGCGCGCAATATCTGCGAAGTTTCTGACGAATCGTCGGAAATATGAGCATCGGCCACAAACTTCGAGACGTCTTTGGCACAAGTTGGTACGGGAAAATCGAGGACAGCGCGAACTTTGTCGGGATCGGGTCGGATGCCAGATGAGTCGACGAGATGCCCTAGAATAGCAACTTGGCGGATGGCCAAAAGTGGCACTTCGATGAATTAAGTTGTAGCCCAGCCGCACGAAACACGGAAAGAATAGACGAAAGTCGGTCGAGGTGGAGACTCAAAGGTGGGAGCAAATACAATGACGTCGTCAGGTAACAAAGGCAGATAGACCATTTAAAGCTGCGCAAAAGCGTGTCCATCATCCGCTCGAACGTGGCCGGCGCATTGCACAAACCGAACGGCATGACTCTGAATTGGTAGAGACCGTCAGGCGTTACAAAGGCGGTCTTCTCACGGTCGAGGTTCGTCTACGGCGATTTGCCAGTAACCAGAGCGTAGGTCTATCGAAGAAAAATAGGTAGCACCATGAAGGCAGTCCAAGGCGTCATCGATACGAGGAAGCGGGTAGACATCCTTTTTGGTGATCTTGTTTAATGCCGATAATCCACGCAGAAAACGCCAGGTGTTGTCTTCTTTTTAACTAAGACTACAGGGGAAGCCCATGGACTCGAAGAAGGCTCAATAATGCCTTTTGTGAGCATCTTGTCGACCTCCTGTTGAATAACTTGACGCTCTGATGGTGAAACTCGGTAAGGACGCCTGTGAATTGGAGCTGCATCACCGGTATCTATGCGGGCTTGACTTGCGAGGTTTGACCTAATGGCCTACCGTCCAAGTCAAATATGTCAGAGTAGGTCATAAGGAGATCACTGAGGTCTTTAACTTGAGAGGGCAAAAGGTCTAAGGCAATCATCTTGGTTATGTTCTTGTGCAGTGTAGAAGAGGTGACTGCGTCGACTCTATGCGGGTTTGGAGAGACGACAGCGGGCAGTTCGGGTGACACCGATGAGATCTGGCACTCGTACGAACGGTGACAGAGTAGCGAGAGCAATGCCTTGGGTAGGACTTGAGGCTCAATCCGAAGTTCAGAAGAGGAAGGCACGTCTTGTTCGCTGTAATAGTTACAACTGTGTACGGAGATGGAGACGTTGCGGGCCAGTAGAACACTGGGAGAGGGAGAGACCACGTAATGCCCATCCGGTACACTGGGATATGGTACAACAGCGACGCAAGTTAGGGCTTGTGGGTGGCAGACGAACAGCCTCAGCACACGAAAGTTTCGTCTGAACCACCTCCGACACGTCGGCGGACGCAGGCAAGTCAAGTTGTACAACACCGGCCGAGCAGTCAATGACAGCAGAGTGGTCAGACAAGAAATCGAGTCCGAGGATGACATCATGAGGACAATGAGCGAGAACATGAAACAGAACGGACGTCTGGCGGTCGGAGAACCTCACACGTGCCGTGCACATTCCGAGTACAGCCGGAGTTCCCCCACTAGTGACACGTACAAATAGGGACTCGGGCGGCGTAAGGACCTTATTTAATCGTGCACGGAGATCAGAGCTCATAATAGAAATATGTGCGCCGGTATCAATGAGGGCAGTAACAGGCAGGCCATCCACTTCCACAGCAAGTAGATTCTGGTCCGTAGTGAGGGTCAGCAGAGGGTTTTCAGGTCGGGGGTCGAATGCAGCAATATAAAGCTACTATAAGCAACTGTCCTATAATAAAAGCGCGATTGCCCTAAAAGTACACAAAGCAATTCCGAATGAATGCATGAAACGGTCAATTATAGCAATTTTCCTTTCGTACCTGCTTTTCCACCATTTCGAGAAGTTCAAATGGCGCTCACGTGGCCGAAAAATTTTTGCCGTCGAGATATTTTGGAAAATACTGTAGAACTAATTCTATATGTGCGTAATTTCTCAGATTTTTTCAGAGAAATTGATTTTTGTCGAGGCCCCGGCTGGACAGTGGCGTGGAATGACCCAGCAACGACCGACGCGAGTGCATGGGCGTTGGTAGGGGGGCCTAATGGGGGCACCTACATACCACCACCCCCCCCCCCTCCACTCAAGCAATACCAGCGTTCCTCCACTCCACCGGCCGCGATCCGCGATGCAGCACGGGTTTGATCCTCCGAAGACAAGATCCTGGCCGACGCCAAGGGCGCAAGCTGGCGGGAATTTCATAATTACTGCATGGCACGATTAGCTGAGACAAAGGCATTTGTATTTAATGTTCCGCAGAAAATTATTAGGCCGTAAAAAAATCTAAAAGTGTCATTAAGTACAAACACTATGTGAGCAAGGATACAAAGTAGTTTCAGCCTAGCTGTTTCATCACTGTGCCAGGCTTTCAACAAGCAAGGAACTTGTGAATTTTATAAAATAAAAATAGTAGAGATATCTTTATGAAAATTTGAATTTGCCTTTGTATATGAGTTGTAGTGTGTTGTGCCAAATTTTCGTCAACCAGGACCAAGAACTGAAAAGTTACAACGATTTCCGCGTCCCCCTTAAGAATTCCTCTTAACCCTGAAAATGTTCTTTCCCTTGGGCATCTTCTCTGGACCACTGCAACAGGAAACGTCTGCTTAGCCGCATGGGAATTCTTGGGGACACAAAGAATTCCTTGTTATTATTCCCACTCAAAATGTAGTACATCAGACTTTCTCTCGCTAATTCATTGTTTCCATATGATTGCCTATTCCTATTTTTAGTGGTACACAAACTAATAATTCTTCAATTTTTCTACATACCCTAGACGGCCAATTAGTTCCTTTTCCTTCGTCTAAATTCTAAATTTCCCCACTCATATTAAGCGCCGGTTTCATTACCAATCCCCCGTAGTGGGTAAGAGCCAAGAATTAAGGGGCCAAGCAAAAAAAAAAAAAAGTAAGCAAGTGCCGGGCCGACACACGCAGCTCGTCCTGCTTGTTCCACGCTGCCCGGAGCTTCATCATCTAAGATACCAGAAAGATGGCAAGTTAAGATGTCGCACATCGGCAGCCGCATCATTCGGATACAGCAGGAAGGTGTCGCTGCTACGAATGCAACCCGGCTCCATGACGGTAGACTTACAGCGCGAGGACACAAAGTCTATTGCCATGAATTTCCAACAAGCCCGAGCACCACCCTTGCCGGCTCCATGGACGAAGAGGTGCGGCGCCGAAGTATTCCAGAGGCGAAAGGCAGCCGGTCTACGAGGCTGTCCCCAGGAGGTGCCGGAGCTTGAGTCGTGCCTGTTCACGGAAGAACACGCACTTGCACCGCGACGATCATCTTCCAGCAACAGCGAGCCGGCATCGGAGTGGGCTCGCTGATCGGCGGGCTTCGCCACCTGACATATCACAGCCTCCAGCACAGAGAACACATCAAGATGAGGAAGGCTTTCAGCTTCACGGACGTCGGGGGACCCGCCAAAGCCAAATGTGCACCAGCCCTGTGTGGTGAGCAGGTCGTCTCGACACGGCCCTTAAGGTCCCGCAACGACGAAAACAAGTCTATGACAGAACGATCACAGTGACGCGACCACTTTAGAGACTAGGATGACGTCTTGTATACTTGCACAGTGAGGAAGATATCAGTACCCCATAGGCAGAGGAAATGTAACTTACAGACTGACGTCAAGGGACCGCATTCAGAAGTGCCAACTAGTGTCTCGGTTGGAGGTTGCCCAAATGAGACGAATACACCTTTTATCCAAGGCACAAATGAAAGCTTTAGCAGTGCAGAGATATGCACTCAAGAGAGCACTGGGAGGACAAAGCAAGCGCCCGGTCAAAGCAACTGCGATCAGCCCCCGTACGGAGAGGCCCTTGTTCCTGCTGAAGCTAATAAACCGGCAGCCATAGAGACAAGTGTTTCGCCAGCTTCGGAGTTCAACATCTACGGGTTAGCGCACTCAAACGTGCACGACATAAGTGCAGTCGTAAAGGACATGATGCAAGACATCGCTGCCAATGATGTCCATACGCAAGCACCGCTGACTGTCGTAGAAGACTACGAGATGGTTCGCGATACTTCTATGAAAGTCGGTGAATCTTCGACAACAACGCCGGCGTCAGTCGATTTGGCCGCGTGCGAAGCACACTCTGACGTCGACAAAAGCAAGCCTACCGCAACACCTACCGGTACAGGTGCACGCCCCAAGACTGGAACACCACGAGTCCCAACCAAGACACGGAAGAAGAAGACCATGCAACTCTGTGATCCCCGCGGGCCAACGCCCAGACGCTTATACAGGATGAGTTTGCACCTGAGGCCCCCTCCGGCCAGATTTGCATCTTGTGCAACTGACTCAGCATGCCCTGAGGATGACTTTTTTGCCGCAGTGTCACAACGCGAGAAGGATATCTTCAAGGACTTAGATTTCTGCTCATCAAGTGAAGAAGGGAGTGCAAGCATGCAAGAATTGGAGCGGAATAATGAAGAGCAATTTAAGGCAACTGAAGCCAATCTGAGCGAATGCTGCGCTTTGGAGGTCGAAGAGCCTGAAACTGGAGACTGTGCCCAACTCTCAGCTGAAATGCAGTCATCCAATGATGAATTGATAAATCTGAAGACGGTGCACACGGACGTTCCAAAGAGCCGCGAGGGCTTGCGTGGAAACTTCAATTCACAGGAACAAGAGTACGGAAACATTCCGGAAGACGTCGAAAAAGATAGCGGCTCCCGACTAGACTCGATGAAACAGAAGCGGAATGGACAGCGCGTAGGAGCGGAGAAGAGGCACGTAGTGCTACCGCAGAAGTACAAGACAACAAAGCAACAAGCGAAACATTATCGACACATGGTGCATGAGCAGCGAATGCTACGCCAGCAGCTGACAGACAACAGCTCTTTCGAAAGGAAAAAAGAAAAGCTGCTCGCTACCCTTCAAGAACGTCACGAAGAAATGCTGAAATTTGAGGTTGCTGCACTGGAAGTGGAACTAATGGAAAGAGAGTTGCTAAGGCGCATAAGTAGAATGCGCAAAATAGAGACAATTCTTGAGAACCTGAAAAGAAGGGTGGCTAGAGAGGATGCTGCAATGAACCAAATGGCGGAGCAGCTTGCAATGCTGATGGGTGACGCTGAGCCGAGCCGGGAACACCTTCGAGGTGGCTAGAATGTGCAAGGCAAGCTCGATTCGATCCTGAAGATTAAAATTTTAAGAAAATAGATTTCTTAAAGCCTTTCACACCTCTCGCCGCTCGTTCCTTCCCCATTTTGTTTCGCCGACACGCACATATCGAAAAAGTTCGTTTATCTCGCGATGTGTGTGTGTGTGTGTGTGTGTGTGTGTGTGTGTGTGTGTGTGTGTGTGTGTGTGTGTGTGCAGCACTGTGCCGGGTCATGCAACAATGTTCCGAGCGTCTTGCGAAAGAAGGCATTGGTTAACCCACACTACTGAAAAAAGTTGACAGCTTCGCACTAGTGGCGCCAAGCCTGAAGGAATAGCGGATCTGGACGGCCTTCTTTGTTTATCTTTATTTTTATTTTTCTTTCTTCATCTCTTTCTTCTTTTCTCTCCATTTTTCTCTTTTTTGTCTCTATTATTTATTTCTCTTCTCTATTTCTAGCTTTCTCTTTCTATCTATATATTTCTCCATCTTTCTCTTACCTTCTCTTTCTGTCTATTTCTTTCTTTTTCTTACTGTACTATGCTTTACTCTCTCCCTCCTCCTCCTCACTTTCATTTCTCTTTCCCGCCCCCTTTGAATCGTGGTACGCGGGTTCGAATCCCGCCTCGTCAATTTTTTTTTCGCCAAGAATTTCTTTCCTTCTCTTTCTCTCTGTACTCGTTCTCTCACCCATCAGGGTTATTGCAGGCCACACTGGACAAATCGGCGCACGTGTTCTAGGAGCGAAGCCGAAGAGGATGAAGAGAGCGCGCGCCGGTTCATGATGATGATCATTTCTGTTCACCCTTCACGGACCAACGCTCGGCGTAAACAGCTCCGATGTTAAAATCGGTGCCGGGATTTGTTACCCCGGAGTTTTGTGTGCAGACCAGAAATGCACTAAGCGTGTGCATTACCCACTATGTTCCCAATGGTAGATCAGCTTCTGAAGTGCAACGCTATAGGAGCATCTCGCAGGCCTTCCTACGCAAACAGTTTGTACGAGTAGTTGGCAGGCCGGTCATTGTTGCTTGGCGACGCCAGGGGAAATCACCAAACATCTTATGCAGTCAGTCAGGGCTGGGCAAAGATACTTTGAAATTGTATCGCGATACGATACAAGATACTCAGGCAAGAAGTATTTGAGATACAGACACAAGATATAACACTGATTGTATCCGATACGATACATTCCAATTGTATCTTAAGATACTTCGATACATTCTGAAGTTTGTTGTTATATATCTATATAACGTAACACTAAACGCCAAATGTCCGCTTGAACATGTATTAAGTGCGACCAATTTTGTTTCATTTGAATGAAAAATCTGTTAGTATCTCAAAAGTTTTGTACTTTTAGCTCAAGGTATACTAGTTTCATTCCAAAAGAACTTATTGGCTTTGCTTTAGCTGCTTAACATGACAGCTCTTTATACACTTCGCTGACAGCGGTTTTTGCTTGTCCCTTTTGTAATTGATGGGAATCGCTGCTCTGCTTGCCTACCAGCAAGCGGGTTGCCATCCAGTCATAAGAACTTCAATAAAAAGCCTCCGCACGATGGCGCAAATACCGCTGTGGAGTTCTGCCATGCCTGTAAACGGATTACGGTTTTCGCAATAATGGATCACAGGGCAGGTGTACGTCACCAAGAACATGTACAGCCCAGAAATGTTTCAGACCTATTCTAGAGTTGCACAGAGCGCCGCAGGGCAGTGCCGCTATTCACACTATTGCCACTTATAGGTCCGATAACCTGGGGATTAGCAACAGTAAAAGAAATTAGGGAAGCCTAAACAAGGAAAAAAATAATATATATAAGCAAAATAGAAAAGCGGTTCCTCATGAGAAAAACATTTCCTCGTGAAAAATAATGCTCCGTTTTCGTCATGAGAAAAATGGAGCATTTGGTATAACAATTTTTCTCGAATACTTTTGCTAACGTATTTAGGATCGCTTCTAATAATTTACGCTATTATAATGCAGACTCAATTTCGCTATGCTGCTTAGTAGTAAGCAGAATTTTCGTTACTGCATACTCCAGGCGCGCTCAGATTACATATTTCTTCTCAACGTCGTCTTGGCAAACAGTAAACTGAAGTGGAACGCAAATAGTAGCAGAAATGACGCAGACAGTGAAAAGTAAGAATAAAGCAGATAGCTTACCTTGGCAGCACGTTAAAGACATATTTCAGTAAGCAGACGGGAAAAAAGAATACCGACACATAGGTAATGTATGGGACGGAAAAGAAGGACAGCTAAGAAGGAACTTGTGCTAACAATCAAATTGTGATTTTAAGAACTCTTTGAATAAAAGGAAAAGAGACGTACGCCAAGATAGCGTCTGTTAGGTGAATGCCTGTTCTGTTAGATCCAGCATCGGTACCGGTGGTGCTATAGCCGTTAGAATCTTATTTGCATATAAGTCAATCTTATTGCATGTAAGTCAAACTTACAACCACGAGAACCTTCAAATCGCCGATGTGTGAAAGCCACGAGATGCAAAGCAACCCACAAATATTGCATTCTTCAGACTTTCAGACTTCGTAACGAAGCACCAAGCAAGAGAAACTTCGATAATGACACTACAGCGCCATCAGAATGTGTGCGAAAGACGCCGCACGCACTGGAGTACGCGGCACAGGACAGTGGCTAAGTGCCAAGTGTCATAGCACTGACAGAACTAAAAAAAAACGATAAAACAAAAGGTCGGCTGGGCGTAGACATTTGCGCGCGTGTCTGTCGAGACGATGCGAGCGCCACCACGTAACTCTGCTCAGCCAATAGGGACGCTCAGAACTAATCGCCTATCTTAGCTGGAAAACTCTAGCTGATAGATAGGTAACTTTATTCGGGTCCGGAAGAATCTTCACCCCGTTCTTATAGGGGCAAGACTGCGGGCCGCTCCCACGTTGGGACAGGGAGGCCAAGCCTCACCGCCGCATCGTGGGCCTTCTGGAGAGGCCGGAGTTGGTCAAACCAGTCGTGGCTCGTGAGGAAAGTAGAAAAGGCTTCCTCCGCCAAGCCGTGGTCTGTGTGGGCTGCAAAAAGGGGCACGCCCAGAGCATGTGCTTAAAGTCGCTAACCGCCCCACAGTCGGGACACAGAGGGGAGACCTCTGTGTACCTACTGAAGACGGAGAGTGTGGGATACTACTTTGTCTGCAGAAGCATTTAGTTTTATACTGGTGACTTAGTGGCAGCAGTGGCAGCTAGGAAGCGGAGCTCGGCCAACGTTTATTGTTTCGCACGGTGGTGGTGCAATCGCAGTATCTTGTATCTTAAGATACACGATACATTCTTCAATGCATCTAAACTACAGGTACTGATACACGTTTTGCGAGAAGTATCGCGATACAGATACAAGATACCCAAAGAGTATATAATATAATATCTAAGATACATGTATCTTCGATACTGCCCAGCACTACAGTCAGTAAAGATGACCGGGACGCTAATTACAAACCAATCTTTGTTCCCGTATGGATGAAAGTAAATTTCGTCCGTTCGTCTGTCACCGGCAAAAAAAAGTGTGCCGATCTCGGAGATGTTGCGATCTTAGGTCGACACCTGCGTCGAAGGTAAAGCAGGTTTCCCACCTTAAGTTAACGTGGCCCTAACCAGGAGATAGCGAAATCGGATAACGTCAGGTAAACGTTAGGTTTGGGAAGGTGTTCATACTAACACTATTCCAAATATTGGTCGGCTCCTTAGGCACGGTAATAAGTTTAAGTGCGCATGCTTCGGCTATTTATTCTAAGCGGTCTCCCTTTGAGGTTTTCTTGCGATAGCCCCAAGTGGTGCGTCGTAGTCCCCTATTCCAATCAACTGGTTATGGAGTGAGCGGCGACGAATGCAAATGCACTGAGCATGACCGCGCGCATGGTTCACAAAAAGAAATTATGCGCAGCTTCAACTGACTTAACGTCGCGAATGCTGATTAAAGAGCGGAGCTGCTGGCATCAGTTGTAGCTTAGCTATTACCGAACATTCCAGAACGAAGGCGAGACCCTGCGCTTTTCCAGGACGGTTATCGGCCGGTCCTCCTTTCTACAACACCTGCTTCGCTCCCGCCATAGCTTCGCCTTTGCTCTCCTCTCTACCCCGCTTCACCCTCTCCACTTCGCTGCCCTTTCTCTACCAGGCTCAAGTCGCTAAACTAGGCCTCCCTCTCATCCACTTAGCTTTACCACGCTCACCTTCTCGCCAGGTTTCGCAAGTGGGCGAGAAAGTGCGAACGACCGATCCACAGGGATTTACCTGAGTGAGTATACGAGTCAGTTCTATCCGCTTTTGTATCCTATTATTAACATTCCAAATGTTGCTGAGCGTTACCGTGCACCGCTTATCAGTTAGCTCGATCAACTACGAAAAACCAGCCTCGATCAACTCGATCATCACCGCGATCAACTATGAAAACCACCAGCCTACCTTTCCGTTAGAATGCATGCGAGAAAGACCAATACATTTTAACCATTATTATGCGTCCGCTGAGGGCCGTTCAAGCTACGTGGCTACGTCGTCCCCTTGCTAGCCCGCCCGCGCGGCTCACCATTCGCACTCTAGTTCTTTGTCGTGGCAATTTTTTTAGATAACCAAAACAGCTCGCTCATGGATGATATCCAGTGTCTTCGAACATAAGCGTGCGCAGGGTTCCCCTTCAGGGAGGGCGAAGATTCATCGCAGCGCCCCCACCCCCCTATTAAGTCAAAGTATGGGGAAGACTTTGCGCCCCCCCCCATTAGGTGACTACGGGGGGCTGCCCCCCCCCCCGCCCCCACCGGGCGCACGCCTATGTCCTCGAGGGAACATGATAAACGTATCTCACTGCGTACCTGTGTGTAGGTAGAGCGCACGTTCCATGGTGTTTTACTTTGCTTAAAGTACCGTATCTGCCCGATTCTAAAGCGCACTTTCTTTTTCGCTAGGTGCAGCCCTCAAATTTGTGCGCGCTTTACAATCGTGTTCAAAAGCGAAATCGGCATCTACTTACTTTTTCAATTTTCCTAATGTAAAATTACCTGCGGGTTACAATCGGGAGCGCGCTATAATCGTGCAAACTACGGTATCTCGGAGCTCGAAGAAACGTAGAGGGCAAATGAAAGGAAATGAACACAGACAAAAGTTAACATAACATTTTATTATCTAAAACAGGTGTCCGCACCGCGTTAGAGTAATGAGCGGCTTTGCAAAGAGCGACGAAAAAAAAAAAGAATTGCGTTTCCGAGATAAAAACAGACTGAACCCAAACTAAAATTCGAGATTTCTCCATTCACTCTCAAATAATGACTAGAACTCCCAAACAATGACTAGAAGTTGCGGACTGAAGTTGGTGCGCCTTTGCTCCATTCGCAAATGTCTCGTCTCGTACACATGCTCATAAACAAAACAACATGCGTGCAAATACATTGGGCTACAACATACAGGCTTAGCAATACGGGTCTTCTTTAAGAGCATTCGTCCCACACAAATTCTGGATACAGGACACCGTCTCGGCATTGAGTGTGCATGCAGCAAACGACAGCGCATTCATGCACAGTTCAGGTTGAATAGGCCCTGATCATCACACAGTCTCGTGCATGCAGATCTCAAGCACCGAGGAGATGAACGAGAGCAGGGAATGGCAGACTCTCGCGTAGCCCGCCTGGTTCAGCGGCTCACCGTCTGGAAAGGAAGAGACGAGATTGGCGCTGAAAGCAATCAGCCGACGCGCAGGAACGTTTATATGACTATAGAAAATCGCAGGCTCATCACCTTAACGCGGACGTTTCTCCTTTTGAAGATAAAAAAAATTATGCTTACCCTAAATGAACAAGTTTAGTAACTAACAAACACTCCATTTCGACTCAATGGTATAGTGACATGAACGCACCAGATACAAAGGTGCGGATATTTTATCCACCATGTTTTGTCGTCAAGCAGCGAGCTCTGGCTTCAAACAACGAGGCGTTGCTCTTTGTCTCATTGTGCGGATTTTCTTTCCCGTTTTGTTTTCCTTTTATTACCATATTTGCAATTCCTCGCGAGCTTACCTGCAGCGTTCAGCCTGTACCACCTCGTGATAACAGCCAATATGTTTGCCTGACTGCGAAGAAAAACTTTGCCTTTGGGTTAGTAGGTGCTCTCCTCAGCCCGATTTGATACGAAACTACGAAAAAGACTAAGAAAACAGATCGACAGAGAACCCCGGTCAATGGATTGTCGCTGAAGACTTTGACGCCCACCACCTTATCTGTGAAGACTCCGAAGTCACTGCCACGGCGCCACAAACTAAAATACGCTGCTGTCGTGTGAAACCGACCCCATGAAAATCTCGCCTGTTCATTCGAGCTCCTTCAAAATAACTGAGTGCGATTTATTTATTGGAATTATAACTGTAATGCCAGCACAACTTGAATGAGAGTCAGTTTATGCCTTACATCGCTATCAGCTCGTAGAATAGCACACTTTGTTTCACAAATTCTATCACCACACTTCCTTTCGCAGGGACCTCATTACTCAGCCCCACTACTTATCGCACCGTATCGATCATCGCTATAAAGTGATGATTAAACAGAAAACACCAAAACGTCATTGGAACCACGTGTCCCGTGGCATCACAGCCGTCGATGATGTTTTTCGCAAGGCTTTAGATAACATTGTAAAGCTAGAGGAAATTTTTCGATGGGCCTCGTGTTCTATGTTTGACACAACAAATTATCCAACAAACAATTAAGCCAGGGGAAGCATAGGTGACATTAATTGTTGTATTTACCTGTAGTGTGATAATTATGACGTAAATTGAAAAATCGCTCTTTCCAACGTCGGATCTGTATTACTTGAAAACTAGGAAATGTTTAAACACGTTTTTCAAATAACTGCGGCGCAAAAACAAGAAAAAAAAACAGACAAGGACGAAACAAGACAAGGACGAGCGCTGAACTTCCGACAACATTTATTTAGAATTGCACTTATATTTTCTAGCCATTGTATAAACTGTCAGGATTTCTCGCCCGACCTGAAACACACTTCCGTAATCAAGGAAAAAAGAACGAGCGTGCCGTGAGAAATAGTTGAAGCTGAGCGCATTATTAATCTGGGGGAGTGTTGCGCGAGCGTTGCTTCCATAGGGCTTTCCGATAAAGAGTCAGCGTTTTTACGCATGCGCAATGGATTATGTATACTGTACCGGCAGCTACATGTAAGTGCAAATTCTGAATAAATGTTGTTAGAAGTTCAAGGCTCGTCCTTGTAGTTTTGTTTTTCCTCTTTGACTTTTTTTTTTGCGCTGCAGTTATTGAAAAGATGTACCAACATGCACAACTCGCTGCGTTAACATGTTGTCCTGTTTACTGATATTTTGCACTTGAACTCTATTGAGCAAGGTATTAGCTAACATAGTACATTGATGTATTACTAATGTGCTGTGCTATTACTCTACTATCGGTTTTACCACTCCCCTCCACCCTGGGGCCTTGGGGGTATCGTATGTACAGTATAGAGCTGTGCACGGGCCGTATTTCCGAGCCCGAGCCCGGCCCGGGTCCGCTGACTTTCTCGAAGGCCTGCCCGAGCCCGACGGCAAAAGGCCGCGAGGCCGCCCGGCCCGGCCCGACGTACAAAAACACAATCCCGGGCCCGGCCCGGCCCGGCTTTTTGAACAACATTTGAACGAGCAGGTAATGCATTTCTATATCGAGCGATTTTTTCACAGAATGAAGGGAATTTTTTTTTATTGTCCTTTTTACCGGGCTTAGCTGGCGGAGGAAAAACAGAACGCGAGACAGCTGGCGAGTCACATCCACTCTCCTTGCGTGCTGCCAGAGTTCGCGTAGAGTAGTTACAAGTAAGGGCCAAACCCCATATGCGCCAAAATGCACACGACAGCGACAAGCGACGAAACGGGCCGTTCGCGCGATCGCTCGGTTTCTTCACATTTGGAAACCGTCGCTCTTCACCCGGAAGTCGCAAAACACCCGAACCGGATGTACATCAGCGACGTACTAAGCACATCAGCTGTACACCAACAAATAACGTAATAATTATGCACGTGCATATAAAAAATACTGCGAGACAACAGTAAACGTTTTACGTACCAACATGCAACAAATATTTCATTTGCATTGCATACCTGCCACAGCGCGGCACTTTTGCTATACAAGTAGACGGCCTCATGCCAGCAACAATGGAGTTCGCTCGCCAAAGCCGTCACGTGTATGGGGTATGCCCATGCAAGCGTCAGCTTGCACGAAGGCGATCTACGTCGGGTCGCTGTCGCGTGTATTTTCACTCATATGGGATTTGGCCTTAAATCTAACGCGAACAGTCGCGTGGCGTCGTCACTAGCTCAGGTGGTGTTACTTCTCTGTTTGTCGGAGTGCAACAGAGGCAGTGCTTTACCTGCTCCCCTTTTGTTTAAAGTAGCGAATGGAAAGGAAAAGCGGTAAAGGGCGGTCGCGGAAAAGGCGCTGTATGCGTGCAGGAAAACAATTCCCGCTCATTCTGCATATTTCGGGCTTGAGTCGGGCTTTGCGCCGGGCCCGAGCCCGGCCCGATAAAACTCCGAGTAGCCCGAGCCCGGCCCGCAGGCCGGGTCGGGCTCGGGCTTTCGGGCTACCCGGAGCCCGTGCACACCTCTAGTACAGTGCTCGTGAAATGAAACCCGAACACCGGCAAGCCTTCGCAGTGGTATAGTGCGCGCCGTCCAGTTATCACCATTGACAGGCGCGCGCATCCGGTTTGACCGCAATGCGTATATGCGCGCCTGTCCAAGGTGACTGGACGGCGCGCACTATACCACTGCGAAGGCTTGCCGGTGTTCGGGTTTCATTTCACGAGCACTGTACGTAAATAAATGGGCAACACGTCCTCAGATCCACGCACGGCTTCGAAGTGATTTCATTACCGGCGTATCTTAGTGAACAAGGCTCGAGATTTAACCTGAGGAACCTGCACTGGTCGCGTTCCGCGAAAGCTAATGACATCATTCTTTATTTTGTTAATTTTATGTATTTTACAAGTTCTGACTGCTTGTCACCGGCCGGAACAATGCCCATTAATGGACGACATGTTTCAAGCGCCAGGAAGCACAAATTTTTATGGGTAATCAGTGATCGAGATCTCTGCTAACGTGCCCATTTTGCCGGTCTCAAAAAACGCGGCCATTTGACATATGTTTTAATTTCTTGGAGGAAAAACGTGGAGTACGTCAATTGCATGCGATGTCCGCGTCACAGCTATAGCTTACCGGCAGTGACCAACACCTGCAGAAGTAACGTCGAAGGTGCTCAAGGCCAAACATTCAGGCTCTGTCTTGGATTGCCAAACTGAACATCAACAGCTGAGGCCATATAGCTACCCTGTCACGATTCACATCGCTTCGGAGGTACTCAGAGCGCACATCAGGCGCTTTTGCCCGCGTCCATGCGCAACATTTCACCTTGCTGTATGAAGACCTGCCCTGCGTTTCTCTTGTACGAGGATGTCGGCTTATACACTTTCCGATTATACACTTCCAAGAGGCTCCTGATGCCTCCTTGGCGAAGTAAACAGCGCAAAAGCGGACCAAAAAATGAGACCGACCGACCGGCCGACCGAAGGGACAGACGGACAAATACACACAGGCGCTCACCTGAGTAATGTCTCAATGCACCACGCAGGAGCGGGACACGGTACTGAGGTATCTCTTGGAGAAAACTCACGTGCCCCACTAAATCGCAGAGCTCCCTCACCACGTCGATGATGAAGGCCGCCGAGCGGGGCCCGTGGATCTGCGCCTGCGCGTTCAAGTGACGAGCCAGCCGCGTGAGGGAGCGTTTGCATGGCACGAACTAGAGTTACTGTATATGCTATCTTTAGGTAGCAGAGTTGCGCATAGGTCTGGCTAGCAACCACAGCTATGCCGTGAAGTCGCACTCAGTTTTTGCAGGCGACATGCCTACCGTGTCACCGATTAACCTGTTTGGCGTGTCGAATACTGGCGATAAACATTGGCTGTCGATGACCAGTGTTAATTCAGTTCGCTGCAGCGGCGGCGTCGAGAAATACAAAAGTTGGCCTGAGCGTCAGCTTCTCCACAATGCATGGTTGTTAGCGGCGTTTGGAAGACCGATGCGCAACTCTGCTACCTAAAGGTAGCATATACAGTAACTCTAGCACGAACCACACTACCTTGTTATCGGCAAGTCAAGAGCCATTTGTCAAGTGCCAATAAAATTATCTCCTGGTTACGGTTTATCGGCTTCGGCATCTTCTACGTTTGAATATGTACATTTTTCTTCTTCAATCAGAACTGGGATATGGCCTTAAAGGGGTCATGAACCACTTTTCCAAGTAATGATCTAATGGCCTCAGTATCGGAGTGTACTGCCTCCCGAATCGATTGCCGCAAAAATTTCTCGAATCCGTCAAGAATCAGCGGAGTTACGGGGGTTTGGCGCACGCTCCCAGCGCTTTCTCTCTTTTCTCGTGCCGGCGAGCGCACTGGAAGCTAGACAAGGAGGGATGGCATGGGGGAAAGAAGTTACGCCAGCGCGCGTCATGAAACGCGATCGCTCTCCCGCTGTGATTCGCTTGCGCGAGTGCGGCTACCGTGTACTGAGGAGTGCGGCGCCGGCAAGTGGCGGCACCCCGCGGCAAGAAGCGCATCTGATCCGAACGCCGCTCTCGATTTACGTCGGCTATCGGCCAATAAGCATGCTGTGTCTCTTGCGACGTACAGCGGACAGACGGCCCCGCCCACCGACGAGAGTGAGAACCGGCCTCTGTTTGAAAAGAGGGTGCCTGGGGAAACGGCAACTTCGCGCTCCGCTTGTTGGCCATTACGTGGCGCGCACGACTGTAATATTTGGCATAGCAGTTCATAGCCGTGTCAGCTTTCCGCAGGATGTGTTTTTTCAATCAGCCCAAGGGGTGCTTCTGACCCCTTTAAGGTAAGGCATAACGGTATTTTGTCCTACTTGCATCGGTTTGGTTTCTAGCCGAAGAGTAGACACAACAAAGCGGTACAGAAAGAAAAGATTGACAGAAATACATGACATACTGATGCAGTCACAGAAATACTCTAGGGGTAAGCAAAGTAATCTAAAAAAAATCACAGTTTCGCCGCAACGGCGAAGCAATGAATGCGATAGCAAGAAAAGCGGCCCGTGATGGACGCGCTGCTACGCTGCACAAACATCTGCCCCCCGGCTGCAGCTACCGCGCTAGCAGACAGCGGAGAACAAGGTTCTCCCTGGCCAATATTAGAAGAAGCGAGCGAGCTGGCCGACGACTTTTAAATGCGCCCGTTGCGCTCCTCGCGCCACTTCGCTGGTAATGAAGAAACGCCTTATAAGCGCCTGCCGTCTCTGAGTCCTGCCAGCGGTAAAGGGGTGTGTATATAACGCTCGCCGTTAGCCACCTGAAGGATCTGGGCTTTGTGGCGTAGTGATTAGCGCCACGCGCTGCGGAGCGAGAGGTCGCTGGTTCGATTCCGCGCTTCGGAAACATTTTTCTGAATTATTTTTCTTTGGGACTTTGGGGGGGGGGGGGTAGGGGGAGGAGGAGGATGTGCGGCTCGCTCAGCAACGAGACGAAGTATGTAGATCAACGGATGATAACGGCGCTCGCTTATCTTCCTCTCCCCCCGTGCGAGGGAAACAGTGTCGTCACTGAGGGCGTTTCCGCAGCGAATGCAGACGCGCTTTTTGGTGCGTCGGTTTCGGTATAGCCAGCAAATTTGCCAGATTTCATCGCTCCGCGGTGATTACCAGTGGCCGCCTTTCAAAAAATTTCAAAGCGGTTATGGCTATTCTCAGCAAGGACTTCCATTCGCCCATAGACTCGACCACTTATTTCCACTGGTTAAAAAGGTAATTTTCTTAATTTCTATAATTACTGCCGTAATTAATGTTTGTACGCATCTCAATATCCCCTCTCCCACAGTAAAGGTAACGCCGCAGGTAGACACATAGATACCTCCAAAAAAT